>NW_009607294.1:1678-10477 GCF_000690535.1 Cariama cristata | reverse complement strand
GGCTCCTTGGGGCTTGGGCGTGCGCTTCTGCGCGCCAGACTGAAGAGCTGGACGGCGTTGGTGGCCGTGGGTTTGGGATGGGTGTCTTCGTGCAACAATGCCGATGGCCCGCCCCGGCGTTGGCGTCGCCGCCGTGCCGTTTGTGAATCCATCTGGTGACCGGGGGGTGGGGAGAGGTCACCAGAGGGATGCAGCCTCGCGCTCTGCCGGGGCGGACGGACCTTTCCAGGGGCCGCGTGGGCTCCTTTGCATCCCCCTTCTGAAGGGAGAGACTTGGGATTTCTGCTGAAGGGCGATTTTCAAAGCAGATGGGGGCCAATCTCGTTCTGTTTCACTCTGGTCTCCTTCAGCTTTTGCTGAAATACCTTCCAAGAGTATCAGAAAGCAAAACGATTTGCGTGGTTTATGTTGCTTCTCCTCTCTTTTTCCCTCTGACCTAGTAAATCTTGCTGTCCTGCAAATGTAAATACAAAAGCTGAAATGCGATGGAAGCGAAGCAGTGTCCCACAAACAGCCTCCCAGCTCTTGCTAAAAATATCTCTGTGCGGTGCAGTAACTCCCAGGCATTCTTTTGTCTGACTGCCTTTGAATTCCCTAATTGAAGTTGGTTGGAGGGCAGTGCACCAGTTTCCTGAATAGCTCAGATGTTGATTGTGAGTTAAAAAACAAGAGCAAAATTGTTTTTCCTTTGTGCAGCCGCACTCTTATTTACCTCCCCCCCTTGTTAATCTCTGTACTTTTACTTGCAATTTTATTCTGTAAGACAACTGCATTAAATACATCTGCGGAGAAAGGGCCAGGAGGCAGCGAGGAGGAAGACACAGTTTTGGGTACGTGATGCCACGTGCGCCGTGGAGCCGGAGTGCCGCTCCGTCGGAAATGTCCAGGCTGGCGCAGAGATGCCGTGCAAATGGAGCTTAACGTAGTCGGAAGTGTTAATAAAGGTTCCTAATTGCCTACTAATAACTAAATCTGTGGAATCTGGCAGCAATTGGGATATAGTTTTTTCCTGCAATCTGTCCGTTCCCTCCAGAAAGAACCAAGTTGCTTCACTGACATATAGCAGTGAATCTTCACTTCACCGATGGCAAGGGAGGAAAGTTTCCCAGATCCCGCGTGGCCTCCGGCTCTCCACGGAGCCTGCTTCCCCGGCGAAAACTGCCGCGTCGTCCTCCAGCGCTCCAGGATTTAACAGAGGATGAAGAATAAAATCGGGCTGTTGTCCTCCTTCCTGCCTTTTTTTGCTTGGTGTTTTTATTTTTTTTTTCTCATTTGAACTTGGAAACAGAGAAAGAAACAGAGAAAGGCTGCTGGAAGCACGGACGGGTCCCTGGGCTCTCGTGGGGACAGGGAGGAGAAGTTTGTGACCGGTAACTTGTGATAAGTCATGGCAGGTCCAAGAAGCTCCCCAGAATATCTCTGTCGGGTAAATGTGATAAACCGCGAGTGCTCTGAGCTCCTCTGTGGCCGGTAAACAAACATTAACGTTGCTTTTACTTGAGCCTCAGTAAATTAAAGGTTTGAAATTGTGATGGAGATTGGAGAGAAGCTGATTTCAGACACTGCTTCAGGAGCCGGGATTTATGCAGGCTCTCCGCGGTGGGAGACATTTCGTAGCTGCTCAGCAGCAGCAGCAGCAGAAAAACAAGCACAAATTTCCCTGTCTTCAGGGATAACTGCAGTGAAGCATGCGGGGGGGAGGGCTGTGCCGCTCGCTGGTACCGAAATACCTCCCCATCCCCCACGCACGTCAACAGGCCCCAAAACTTCCCCGGCACTGGGGGCTGTGGAGCAGGAGCAGGGACCGGTGCCTGCAGCCCCAGGCCTGGGGGGCCGTGGGGAACCCGGGCTCCTCCGGCGCTTTCCTTGGAGATGGAGCATCTTCATAGTTCGACACGCGCAAAAATCGGATGCCAAAGGGCTGCGAGCCGGCGGCCTGCTCGCTGGGTTTGCTGCCTCTCGCTCCGCCGAGCGTAAAACGTGTCCGGAGGAGCCTGCAGCACGTGCGGCAGCGGGGAGAGCAGCACCCTGCCTGCCGGCACCCCGCTTTCGGACGCGGGGATGGGGCGCCCAGGTGCTGGCTTCCACCTTACTTTCCTTACCCCCCTTCCCGCAGGCAGATGGACTCTATCGATGAGAAACACCCACGTTGTCCAGAACCTCCCTTCCTCTCCAAAAACACGGCACAGTGGGTGCCAGCACCTCCCGCTCACGGCAGAGGTCGGGGCATGGCCGGTGGCGTTGGGCAGGTGCCGAGCCGGGCTGTCGGCGCTGCGGTCGCATGCCACCTTACTTTCCTTACCCCCCTTCCCGCAGGCAGATGGACTCTATCGATGAGAAACACCCACGTTGTCCAGAACCTCCCTTCCTCTCCAAAAACACGGCACAGTGGGTGCCAGCACCTCCCGCTCACGGCAGAGGTCGGGGCATGGCCGGTGGCGTTGGGCAGGTGCCGAGCCGGGCTGTCGGCGCTGCGGTCGCATGCCCTCCGCTGAGCTCCTCGGTTAACGTTTAACCTGTTTGTGTTTCAGTCCCTCGGGTTGTTTGATGTTACGGGGCACTTAGCAAGGCTCGGGACTGTAGATGAGCCGCCGGCCGCGTTGGAGGGGTACGGCTTATCTGGTGCCGAGGAATGTGAAGAATTTCGTGGGGAGGAAGATGAGCTTTTCCCTTTCCCGATGGAGGGGAACCAAGTCTGGGCGAGTGACACAGTGATGTTTTATATACAAGGGCAGCTCCCTGCTTTGGGAACCTGACTGTTAAGTTTCCACCTGGCCAAAACATTTTCGCTCTGACTGTAAACCTTAGAGGGGAGAGTGCTCAAATGGAAAAGTTGACGCAGCCTTATCTGCGGTGCAGCCTCCGTACGGATAGAGGAATCCGAGCCCTGGCTTATGTCAGGCTTGAAGCTTTCCCCTTTCCTTCCAGCAAACTGCATACCGTTGCCTTGGAGCTGTTCCTTCATCGGGGATGCATCCTTCCAGGAGCATAGTTTGGTCAAGGATACAGGTCTGGGTTCGTTTGAAATATATATCAAATTCTCTGGTGGCTGCCTTCGCTACCTCCTTGCAGCAACCCAATGTCTTTCGAATGGTCCTCGTTGGGGTGCCGTGGCATCGCCCTCCCAGCAAACAGCAGCATGCCTTCTCCAGAAACTCTCGTCCTCGCCTTCAAATGTGCGGTTGCTCTTGCAGGAGACGTTTGGGTCACCCGTTCCCCCCCGTGCCCTAAGTGAGGGTTCTGCGAATGGCTGGTGCTGAGCATAGGCCAGGGTCACCTCCCGCAGCTCTCGGTGCCTGGAGCTTCCATTGCGGCCTGCATGGACCGTCGTTCGGGCTTCCTGCTGCCGGCGGCTCGTTAGCAGGAGGGAAAAAAAGCCTGGAACTAAATTTGCCAGCAGTGCCCAGACCCCACGGCTGGCCCGGCGGAGCCCTCCCCTCTCTGCCTGGCGAGGTGGGAACCTCTGCTGGAGCTCACCGCTCCCCTTGTGCCGTAACCCCGATAACTGACCCGAAACGGCGGCTGCGGGGTCAGGCTGACATCTGGCACGTTACCGGTTACCGGCACCGCTGCCAGGAGGGGAGGGAGGTGGAGGAGGACGGGAAGGGAGGGAGGAGGACGGAGCCAGGAGCTGCTGAAGCTGCGGGGTAAGACATTAAACTGGAGAAGGGGCAGAATATAATGCTCAGTGATTTTTGCAAGCAGCCGGCTGCTTCCACAGGATGTCTTGGGGCTAAGGGCAGCGCGTGTTTTCTAGCAAGACACTACGAATAATAAAAATAACGGTTGCAGTTAATTGCCATATATCCATCGCGCCTTGGTTTTCATTTGTCTTAAGGCAGGATGCGTTTGCAGATTAATTTTGAAAATAGCTGAGGATCAAATGTTGTGTGTTGTTCTTTGGCACCGAGTGTTTTGCTGCCTGGTCGCGTTGGGCGATGCAGATCTGCTGTGTGTTCGGAGTCCGCAGCTGACGTTACCCTCGGCTTCCTGCTCCGAGCTTCCCTTCCCTGGGCTCTCGCCTCTCCTCCAGCCTCCCGTCGGGCTCCCTACTTGCTTTTGTATTAAAGGAATCTTTTTCTGCAAGGGTTGAGAAAACTCTTTTCCTTTTAGCTTTAGGTACCTAAAGGAATACTACCCAAAGAACAGTCCAACATTGCAGAGGGCTGAGCCTGCGACAGTGCATTTTGTTGAGGAAAAAACATTTCCCTAAGTGGAGACACTTTTGGTGCTAAAGCAAATGGGGGGTGTCCGGTGTTCGGGTCAAAAATCCTGTTCCCCAGCTCTTGGGGGGGGTAAGGACCCCCCTGCTCCCCACTTCCATCCCATGGCACCCAGCACCTGGGTTTTGGGAGTGGGGTGCGTTCCTGCTGTTGCAGGGCTGAGATGGGGGCCGTCCTGCTCCGGAGGTGGGTGGGCTCGGTGCTTGGGACACGGCCTGATCCGGCACGCCGCGAGTCCTGCTGCGCGACGTGAGCTGGGGAGGAAGACCACAGCGCCCGGTTTATGCGATCCCCGGTTTCTGTGCCGAGGTTGCCACAAACCGGCTTCCTTTTCTCGTGAGCGCGGCGTGTCTGCGCATGGGGGCTGATGCTCGTGTACCCTCATAAAGATCCTAATTGGTTCAGATGGGAATTTACTATTTTAAAATGGCTTTGAATATCATACAGAAGAATTGTTTACAGGCTGTACGTGTGCTTTGCTGTCCCCGTCCCGTGCTTTGCTAAGAATAGAAAGCAAAGCGTTACTCTGCGCGCCGTACAGCTGCGGCTGTTGGAAAACCGAGTGGCCCGAATGCTGTGTACGTTTGTGGCGGAGGAGGCGATGGAGCTGAGGTTCAAAACTGCCACTTCTCTGCTCAAACCACTAATCAGCATCGCTTCTGAAAGGACTGTAGATAGTGCATGCGAGCTGATACTACAAAAATAAACTTTTCATAACCTCCCTTTGTTTTCAGTAACTCCCCAGACTTGCAGGTCTGCACCGTTATCTGCAGGCGCTCCCAAGGCCGTCCCCACCACCGTGTTCTCGCCGCTCTGTTTAAGTGCGAAGGAGCCTTTTGGAGTCGCCTTTAAAAATCCCTATCGCCCCTCGCGCTATCTTCGCTAAATGAATGGGGCTGTTGTACCCCTGACAGCTGCCATTTTAATGCCGTGGTATTGTATTTCCTTGCAGGAGGCTCAACCTCACGAGGCAGATTAGGACTGAGAAAATCCAGGTTCCTTTAGAAACCATTGGAAATGAGTTCCCAAGTTGTTCTAAGGTAAATCAATAATGCATATAATCTTCCTGACTGGACTTAGTGACCGAGCCAACAGTTCATTTAACCACTTGTTTTTTTTTTTTAAAAAAAAAGCACTTTCAAAATCATTCCTGTTGAGACTTATTTCTCACGCTGAATTGCTGTTATGGAATTCTCAGGCAGCATTTGTTTTCGAGTGCTGCCAAAACTTTGGTAATTTACTCATCCCCGTGCTTGAGAGGAACCGTAGTCGCTGCTGCGATGCCCAGCCTCGCGTCGGTGCCGAGGCAGCCACTAAATTCCTGCGAGGCGGTGAGTTTGGGAGCGGAGGATGCTGCTCGGCTTGCGCGCACCTCCACTCCCGGACAGGCTGCTCAAACCCCACGTCTGGGTCCTGCGTCCTCTCGTGCCGCTGCATGAGCCTGGCGTTTGGGGTGTCCCCGTCCCCCCTTGCCTTCTTCCAGTCAGTGGGTGTCACTGGGAGCCTGCTCCTTGCTGGGGGCACACACAGATTCCTTCGTTTACGACCGCTCCTGAGTGCTCTGTCGCGCCTCCTCTGCTGTTTTGCAGACCGATCCTGGAAGGAAACAGGAATTTGGTTACAGAATAATCACATCGAGAAAGATGAATCCTTTTCAGAGTTGTGATAACATGTTTTGCTAATTTCTAATTTATTTGAAATTAGCTTTAATAAACGAATTGTCCTCAGAGCGAATATTCCAAACACATGGATCTTTCAAGCTAAAGATGGTAAAGGACCGCTGATTTTTCCTCTTCTGTTTAAGCTAATGCTTGAGTGACGTGAGGAAGGTGATTAGCTTGTAAACGAGTGCAAGACTGCGGCCAACTCCAGTGGCTTTCCACGCTGGCGCTGCCGGATCCCTCGGCACTACGGGTCTGGTCGGGCTCGGGCGGGATCTTGCCTGTCTGTGGAATCAGCCAGCACACGCGGGACGGCGTTCCTGCTAGCCCGGCTTTGGGCTGGCGGTGGGCAGGCGAACCCTACCCGATACTGCACAGAGCTTGGAAGGGCAGGGTTGCAAATTATGCGGGGTTTTTTGTACAAATTTGAGATGATTCAGTGAATTTTTGTACTAGGTAACAGCTTTGTGTCACGTGATAGTTGTCTTTTTGATTCTGTAGTAGGTGCCTTGCAATGAAGTTTGTCGTCTCTTGGAAACTGAGCCTTATTTGACAGTACTTGAACTGTCAGATATTAAAATAATGTCTCTTGAACCACTTGAATGGGGTAAGACTTGGCTTGATACAGGGCTGTGGTCTTAGAAAACCCATAATTCCTCCTCTTCCCCCCCATATTGATGTTACTATCAGATTTTTCTTTTAGCTGTGGCAAAGAGAAGATTGAGTTGCTAGAACATGATCTATTTTGATTGCTAAAAATCTTAGCCCTGCTAATTTAGTCAGCTAGTACGTTACCAGTGTAGGTTCTGTGTGTTCAAACTGTTCTTGGCTTTTTTTTTTACTTAATAACTTCTCCAGATAGTTGCCATGGAAATAATCCTGGATTCGGAGAAGGATGTAAAGGCCCCAAAGACGCCGGTGCGGTGGCGGCAGCACATGGTCTGCACACTCCGGGCTCTGCTCCTGGTCAAACCCTGGTTTCCCACAGTGATGCCGGCTCTAGGATGGGAACCAGCTCGCTGCTCCTGCACCTGCCCCAGCCCCTGATTCGGAGTTCTGGGCAGAATTCTCCTGGTTTTCCTAGCGCAGGAAAGTTGTGGAAAGCACTCACTGCTGGGTTTTGTTGATTGAAGGTTAATTATGGTTTTCTCTCTCGCCTTTGCCTGAATCACGCTAACGTGACGTGGTTCGCCTGTTGCCTTTCCCTTACCTGTGCCTCTGTGGCAAATTCTCCCCGCTCAGCTCCCGGAGCGCCGGGTGCTGCTGGAGGTGCTGTGCCTGCCGTGCCGGACGGTGCTGGCTCTGGCAGTGCCGCAGCAGGAGCCTCTCCCAGGCCCCTGTTTGTGCTGCAGAAGAACAAACCTGCTTCCTCTGGGCCTCTTGTTTTCTTTTTCAACACCTTCTTTCTTGTGCAAATGTTGCTGAAATTGCCGTGCGTTGTTTTCAGATGCGATCCTTGGAATTGTTTTGTACGTCTAAACCAAACCTGGGTACTCCTTGTTGCTTGAAATAAGACAGCTAGTCCTAATCGCAGGAAAACTCACGTTATTTTCCTGGCTTTGCAAGACTTGAAAAATGCCTTGTTACTTAAGCTGGAATTGCCTTCGGTTGGAGGCATGGGGCAGGTGTTTGGTGCAGCACAGGGGATGGCACCGAGCGCAGGAGCTGCTGACTTTTGCTGGAGCGATTTCCTAGGGAAGCATCTCCTGCCGTGGCGGAGACGCTGAAGCAGCTAGAGTTAAAAGTTGGTTGCTTTAATATAGATATCGGGCCAAACAAACAGTGTGTTTAAGAGCCTATTACAAAGGTCCGAAAGGCGATCATGGTAGATTTAATTTTGGGGTGAATAGTGGAAGAGGTGTGTTGGTGAGTGGTAGGCACCAAGCCTTGAGAGCCGCTCTCCTGCGTGGTGGACCGGTATGCCGGGATGCTGGTCTGGCCTTGGGGCTGGAATACAGGGGAGTCAGACCTTGGCTGGGCACTTTCAGGTTGTAGCTGAAACAAAAACCTTTGAGGGGTTTGTCCTTTTTTTTAAATTATTTTTTTAATTTAAGTTTTTTCAACTTTTTTTTTTCTGGAGAGCTGAAATGTGCTTTTTCCTTCCCCCCTCGTATTTCCATACATTATTGAATAGTTCTCGCTGAGATGCGTGGGGGAGCGTGCAATGCAGCCTGCCCTTCGCGTGGCACGGTAACAGAGATGGAGAACCCGGTCGCACCGCTTGACGTCCCACCTTTCACCCCCCCCGGAGCATCCTTGGCCTGAAACACTCTGTGTTCCCGTCATCCCGGCGACCGGGGGGAGTCTCAAACGCAGCTTTTAAAAAGCCAAGTCAGCACCTTAACGAAGATGACCGAGACCCCAGCAGCTCGCAATAAGAGCCCACCAGCTTGGGGAGGGCCAAGCCCCACCAAGAGCCCTGCATCCTTTGACACTGCTCTGGGTGTATTAAATTAGCGAGTGGAGTGACAGCTGGGCAGGAGGCTGGGAACAATGAAGATAAAGTTAGCTTTCAGCGATGTGACCCTCTCCAGGCTGCACGCCAGAGGACTATAAATAATTGATAGGAGCAACCACCCTCGCCAGCACGCTAATGTACCGCGCGGTTCATACGGCGAGCGGGGCTGCATTACCCATTACTATTACATCACCGCTGCTCTCAGCCTGGGCTCTCCTATCAGCAATGTCATTTTACTGCTTTTAAATAATAAATTGCACTGGGAGTTGAAATACTCCTTCACCCCATTCAAGCCTACTAGGGTGTGCAGCTACACAAATGAATTTTACAGACGGTAAAATAAATTCTGTATCAAGCTAAAAAAAATAAATTTCTGGCAGGAGGAGTTTAGCCTTGCGGTCTCGCCCGGTATCGGTAACGGGGGTTAGGGTATCAAAGGCAGGCGGGTCCCGCCAGC
>NW_009607294.1:0-1575 GCF_000690535.1 Cariama cristata | reverse complement strand
GTCAGAAAAGTCCCCTTGGCTGCGGCCGTTTCCGTGAGCGGAAGGCGTGCGAGCGGCGTGCGCGAGCTCCTCGGCCCCGTGGGGCGGAAGCTTTCACTTTCAACGGCTGTAGCTTTCGAGCAGTGAGAAAAGCTTGATGTAACCCAAACCCCGATGTCTTTCCCCTAAGTCCTGAGATAAGTTCTGTAACCTCTGCTTATCCGCATATTTGTCTGGAAAAGCTAAAATGTGCCTTGGCTGTTTGAAGTTCTGGGGGTGAGGAGGGACAGGGGGGGGTCTCTGTGCATATGGGGACACTTTTTGCAGCTTTTTAGGCTCATTTGTGTGGGTCTCCAAAGATTTTGAAAATACAATTTTTAAAAAAAAAAAAACACAACCCAAAAAACCCCACATATGACTGCTACGCTAGAATCTACAAGCATCACAAACTCTCCAGAAATTGGGCAGACTCTGGTGCCCCGTTCCTGTTAAGTTAGTGGCAAGTAAATGGAGCGATCCAACCGGAGAGCAGTCGGCTGTTAGCAGGGAAGAAATGAGTGAGATGATGGGAAAGCACGGAGGAAAGCGAGGACCCGTGGTGCGTGACCAGAGCGGGCTGGCGGCAGCGGGGCACGAAGGTGAAGGATGCTGAAGAGCAGGCGCCGAGGCCGACGCAACTTCAGCCGGTGGGAGAGGGTGCGTGGCCGAGGGTGCTGGGTCCTCTTTGCTGCCAGCATCGCTGAGGTGGGTGCTGATCCCGCTGCCGGAGCGGGTACAGCGAAATACGGAGTGCAGGGGGGAGAGCCGCCGGCCCGACAGCGCTCCCGGAGCTGTGCTGGCTGGTGGGCTCTCGGAGGTGGTGGTGTAAGTACAGCCAGCCTTGCTTAGAGGAGAAATAAACAGCCGGAATGGTATTGTAGGAGATGGCTTAATTTGTTGAAAGAAGATAAGGAACAGATTTTGGCTCAGGGTATTGATTCAAGGTAAGATTAGAAACACGTTTTGACACTATAGGGCACTGGCACCAAGGGCTTGCGTCGGGATGTAAAATTTCTCCTGTGATCCCGCACAAAAAGTCCTCTGCTTTGCTGAGCGCCGAGTAGGAAGTGGGTGTTGGGGACCCTCTTCCAGGGGACATCTGTCTGTGTGTGCATCTACCAAGCCTCGAAATCTGTGCAAGGGTTACTGTGAAAACGGTGGTTTTCGCACCTTCGAGCGCAAGACTGTGAAAGAATTATTATTTCCAAATCAGGAAGTGAGCAGCGTTGCAGAGCTCCATAAGGAAGCATAAGCTGCTTACGGTGGATTAAAATGACTGACCGTTTAGCTATGCAATTAGATGGGGAGATGGTGTGATGAATCGTGAGTAACTAGCTTACCTGTCCCGTGATGCTGGTTAGCTCCCGGCACCTGGGCACCCGTTTCCGTGGGGCGTTTGAGCATTTGCTTTTACAGGCGTAGGTCCCGAAAAGAGAGTGCACCTACCTGCTTCTTGTACAGTTTTCTGACGTTTCTTGGCTATCCTTGAACGCCGGGTTTGCCCTACGGTTGAACCGTGGCTCTTTCCAGAAGAGTCCGGGAACGGGGCGGGTGGCC
>NW_009607293.1:38372-58981 GCF_000690535.1 Cariama cristata | reverse complement strand
TTTTTGGTTTTGTTTTGTTTTCTTTTTTTCCTCCCTGTGGCTGAGTAAAAATGATTTGTTTACACGGAGTCATTAATTTGGATTGTCTCTGTATGAATTTTAAATGGTTTGCTATTTCTCAGTGGCATGGATGCTCTTCCAGGATATAAGTGTTGTAATGCAAATTAATTTTACTTCCAAAGTGGATTCCAAATTAGCATCCACACAAGGAATTAATTAGGAGTAACTTTTGCCTCTACAAAAAAAAAGTCTTGAATCCCACAGTTCTTTGGGGGTCACAGAATACTGCTGCAAGATGGGACTAAGACATTTTAAATGTACCACTTATCTCATTGCTTTCAGAAAGTCAGAACACACTGAGCATAAAGGCTTTATTTGTAAACCAGAAAGATAGCTCATCCTATTTTAAACTTCTTCTAGACAGCATAAAGTATTGTTAAAAATTCCTAAGGAGGTATTAAAAATAATTATTTCTAAGGGTATGGAGATGTGAGTATGTTACTGTGGGGTAAGGTAAGGTGTGAACTTGCTGCATATCATCTATGCTGTGGTTTGCCTTGCATGCTTACTTTTGCCCTGTGGTAAACGTGAAGCTACCCCAGTATGAAAGAGGAAGTACGTCTCTAAGTTGAGACATCTTGGTAAGCACCGTAGCAAAACTAATATTTTTATTTCTTTTTAATGACTTGAGGATGTTTCTGATACCCATAGATCTAATGCGGGAATGCTGTCGGTTTCTGACTAGAGTGGTATCCTATGGCACTGTGTTCCTCCATTTGACCAAAAAGAGCTGTCAAAGCAGGTGATGAACGAAGAGTTCAAACTTCAGTGCTGAGAGAGGCCAGCCTGTGAGTAATGGTCTGTCACTGCCCTCAGATCATGAGCTGTTTGCATACTTTGGCTCAGGACAAACCCAAGCTGAAGATGACAGATGATGCCATATAAGCTTTCCCAGTTGCTCCAGTTGGCTCATTCCAGTCTGATCCAGATCAGCTGGGCCCCAAGGTCATTAGCACTCTAGAACCATTTATTGGCAAGGATGACAGAGTTTGTGGCCTCCCTCCCACTGTTCTGAAGGATGACAAAAGGGAAGGTAAACAAATAAGAGGAGTTACCTGCTACTCATGGTCTGCTCTGAAGCTTCAGCAGTAGGGAGGAGAAGGGATGAGACCACGGTAAGTAACCTAGGCTAGAGCTCTGCCTTCACAGAAGCCACCGCCCAGCTGATGTCCCTGGTGTCCATGTGATTGCTGTATGTGCGAACAAGAGCAGTATCGTACTCCTCTCAGGATTTAGCCACTTCCTAAATTTGTGGTTTGGTGAGCAGAATAATATGTGGTGTTTGATGGCCTCAGAAAATGACTAAATTTAGAAATTGAGCTGGATGCGATTTCCAGCTTTTTTGGACCAACTCTCATGGCTAGTATTTCCCCCTTATCCTTCCTCCTTGCCTTGCAAGTTAGCTACTTCTTACTCATGTTGGGGGGCTCAAAGGAAAGACAGTGGTGTCATTGTTCCTGACTACTAATTGTCCTCCTGTGACTATATAGGAGGAACATATATATAGAACTGAAGTGCACTTGGACATACAGGACTAGTCTTCAGCTAGCTAGCTCGTGTTGTGCCTACCAGTAATAGCAGGAGCCTGACTCAGTGACATGGGAATACTTTCCACTCCTGTTTTCTTTGTGCTCAATTCCATTCTGCTGGGCATAGCACTAGCAGTTTTGACAGACACACCTTGCCTTTTCCCCCGTCCCTTTTATCTATCTGAAACATTGAGAGGCAGTAGCACTGAGGTGAGCACACATTAACTGGGTTTAGGATCTCCTACAGGTAAGCTGTTTTCTTCATCCTTAGGGGAATTCTTCCTGCTCCAGGCAGAACCTTTTTCCTTGGCAGCAGGCTGCAGTACATCTTCCCTGTCCTTCCCCTTCTGTTCCCTTTGGTTTGAGATTCAAACAAAAACAGACACTGAAGTCACACAGACCCTGATAACCCAATTTTCATCATTAATCCCCCCTCCGTATTGCCTGACCTTCTCTGTATTCCCTTGGAAACCATCACATGGGAGAATCATGGTCATGGGGGAACTGTCTGAGTCTCACAGATGGTTCTGCTAATGTATCCACCCCTCTTCCCCATGGTCAGCCTTGGGCTACTCCTCTTTGCGATGTTTTCACCAGGGGGGGGAAAAAAAAAAGGAAACCGTTAGGTCAGCAACTCAAAAAATCAGGGAAGGAAAGGGCTTCGCAGCAAAGGCAGGGGCCTCCAGCAAATGAAAAGGAGAAGGAAGAGCAACTGTATGCAGCCTGTGACTTGGTGAATGCTGCCACACATGCATCTGAGTTTCTTAGCTGAAACTGCATTACAGTGGGTGGGGAGAGTTCAGAGTGAGGAGGGCACCCTGTTGTTTGTTCACACTGTAGTGTTGGTAAGGGTCTGTTGAATAATCTTTTCCTTGTGCTCGCATCTGCTCCTTTGGGCACAGCACTGATTGTTAGGACAGCTACCGCCTCCCTCCTTTTCTCTCTTTCCTATTCATTCATGCATCTAAATGTGGCAACAATGGTTTGAATGTAATGTGCTCGTAATGCTCAGGTCTAGGACCTGTTACAGTTCAGCTTGTTTTTTTCAGGATCCTCCATGGCACTGTTATCATTCTGGAATTCAGGCAAAACTTTCTCTGTGACACTCATCTGAGGAACCTCCTCCTCCCTCCAAGGATACCTAATGTTCTTGGAACTGAAGACCATCTCATCTCAGTTCTGCAGTGAGTCCCCCTCCAGACTGTCTAACCTGAACACTGAAAGATACTTGAGGGGAGATTTTTCATTCTGCATCCGTAATTGTCAGTGGGGTTTCATTGTCCATCTGGATGTAATCCCTCCATTCTTCCCTTAACTCTCTGACATCATTTTGTATTGAAGTCCCAGTAAATCCAGAACTGCAGTTCTGCTCACTTCTGTTTAGATGGGAATTTCTGTCAGATCCTCTGGACTCTAGGTTAGGTCCGTTGGAGAAAGGAGAGAATTTCAGTCAGTCTTTCCAAATCTCTGAAATTTGTGCTCATGTCAGGACCCAGAAGAGGAGAAAGTTTCACATGGATGGGGACTTTGCTGAAAGAACGTAACCTGTCTCTTACCTCAGTGACCCCGTAGTTGGGGAAGCTGCAGTTTGTAAGCAAACAGCAGCACTAAAAATGAATGTTTTGCCTCCATCTCCATACTGTTAGTATTTTGTGTGAAAGGATGGCTGAGTGGGTGGACTGACTTTTCCTTGTTCCTTTTTCTTTCTTTTTTTTTTTTTTTTTGTTTAACTTAAAAATACATTGCTGTCATTTTCACAAGGCATGACCCAGCCCGAGGCCTTTTCACTTCTTTGTTTGTTCTGAAGTGGGGCCATAGTTTCCCCCCTTTCAGGCAGCCTTGGCTTCAGGCATCTTAGCAGAGTGAGGCGTTGCTGGTCCAATTTATCTGTGCAGATTCTTCTTTCCAGCCAGTTGTTCTACTTCTGGAACACCAGTACAAGTCTCCCCCATTCGCTTCCCCACTGCTTTATTGGAAACCCAGCCTAAGACCCATATGGCCACTTGCCAACACATAACTCTGCTCTAACATTGGATGAAACTCTTGATACTGCCTTTTTTAACTTGTTTTTCAGGTAGTTCCTACCCTTTGAACACTGACATTTTTCATACTGTCATTCAGACAGTTCATCAGGTCTCAACCCCAGCCTCTGAACTTAACAAATTTATGTGCCTAATTTTTGTGGACTGGAGTAAAACAGAATAGAACTTTCCAAAGTGCCTAAGGTATTCTATCCCAGTGAATTCCTCTAGGAACTCCTACACATGTACAAAGCATCGCTTCCAGAGTTTGGGCACAAAAATGTTATACTTCCTTCATGAGTAATTAAGCTTGGATCTCCCTGTGACAAGACCTCTGTGAGTTCCAAAAGCGTGCTGGCATGGCTGCATGTCCTAAGGTGGGTCAGGCTTGTCAGGATTAATGGTAACAAATCTTTTTTACAAAGGATGTAAGATCTTATATTTTCCAACTAGAATCAATCTGTAGGAAGTTTGAAAAATCCTTCACGGGTAAGATCATATCTGCCTATGATGAGAATCATGTCAACCTGTAAAGTACAATACTGCACCCTGTGATTAGCATGTACCTTTCTGAAAGAATTAAATGAAGCCCCATTCTAGCAAATTTACCGGCTTGGCCTTTCCATCCTTCATCTTCAGCCTCATATCCCACAGGCCACAGTTCTGTGGCACTGTTTCAATGCTTGCTAGATACATAGGTGGTGGAGCACATCCCTTCATAAGGTTCTGTTGCAGAATGGCAATTACTGTGTTCATCTGAGACAGGGGCCCTAGATTACAGCATGGAGACATCAATCTCTGCCGTTCTGGTCTGATGTCCAGTGACAATGCTAGTTTAAGTTCGGCCTGTAGAAACCTTTAAGTGTCTAGGCACTAGTTCTTTGGTCTCCTCCCAGAAAAATGATATTGCTTGTTCGTTCACTCAGATCACTGCCTGCTTTGGCAATAATGCACAGTAGAAAGAAAAGAAGGTGTCCTGTCAGTTAGAAAATGGAGTCTTTCAGTGAAGCAGAAAATAATTCCACTGAAATGTCCATATATGTGGAAGACTTCTGAACAACCAGCTAGAACAAAGCAGTGAAACCTGATCAAAGAGAACAAACTCCATCGTTTAAGCTGGTTTTGTAATTGTAGTACTTTATCAACAAGTAGATATTGCTGGAAGGGCTGGCTGTGTGGGTTGTGCAGATGTGTAACATCTGTCCACATTTCGCCTCTGGAAAGTGTCCTAGTGATGGTTCATTCCAAAAATTTTATTGGTTTTCTAGCTTTTGTTTTGACCAGATAAAGGAAGAATGCTTTTTCCAAGGTCATTTTTGGTGAAAGTGTTTTCTGGTTCAGATCCAGTAGACCAGGGGAGGCAGACTACAATAGCAGAATTAGAGTTCAGTTCTCCTCAGTAAAGTAGACCACCAAAGCCTTGTCACAAGGTTGTGCCATTGATGACAATCTACCTTGGGCACACAGTTGTGAGCGCTGCTGGTTAACCTGCAACACAGAGGGAACAGAACTCCCAACCCACTGTTTCAGTACATATTTTTTAGAATTTAAGAAGTCAGGAGCCTTGGTCAAGAAATTAATGCTGCTCAGAGATGAGCATTTTGATGTATTCTGAATGGCATTGGTGAAGGTTAGGTCTCCATCCCAATGTACAGGGCTGGCTATTACAAGTGCACAGGACCAAAATGAGAAGGCAACAGCATCAGTTGCATCCCATTCCAAATCAGATCTATACGTAGAAATAAGCAGCAGACCTTGCTAGTTACATTCAACAAAATAGGGGGTGTGAAGGTGGTGTACCCCTCTATTGTCATGATGTTGAAGTGTGACTGTGTCCCACTGAAGTGTGACATGATCCCATTAGGACAAGCTTTGTGTTCAGTAAAGAGAATTTCTCAGCTCTGCTCAGAGACATGAAAACATCTACTGAGGAGGGGAGGGTATTTCACTTTTGTTATTGCTGTGAGGATCCGTATTTGTGAGATGCTCTGAGTAAATAACTGTGCTTTCACTTTTAGTCTAGATTTTTCCCTGTTATAAAAAGAAGGCACCAGATACCAACTAGTGTAAGAAGAATGCTACCTATTTTTTCTACTTGGCTACAATATCTCAATATGTTGACCTTCAGAACCCAGGGTATGGTTTCTGTTTTCCCCAGAGTTTTACCAGTGCAGACTAACTGTATAAAACATGCATTTGTCCACGTACCTGTAGGGAGGAGAAGGGACAATGCAAAAAACCAGTGGCTTCACTGCTCACCTTCTTTTTGATCAGTATGTTCTGTGGTTTCTAAATTCCTTTCACGTGCTAAGGCAGTGGACAGGTCCCTCTGTTAGTAAGACCTGTATAAAGAGGTTTTATTCATCTGTGCTCACTACCTAGGTTTGTGATGGGTATATTTTATGCAGCCCCAAAGGGATACGATTCATGACGGGCCTTTTCTCAGCTCCAAAATTCAGGGAAACCTGAACTTTGTACAGGGGAGGAGAAATTTATCCCCCAACATGTTCTTCCCTGACAAACTCTGCTTTCCATCCCCCACTAGCAGTAAGCTGAATGATCTTTTATGAAATACAGACTTTACGGGTAACTTGGTTATTGATTGTTCAAGATTATGTTTTTTCAGAATGTTCCTCTATGAGCTCGGGGTGGGGAGAAAATAGCAACATACAGGCCAGCTTAATGAATGACTTAATAGAAGTAACTGTGTTTTAAATTTACACACTTAACTTGCACTTAATCCAAACAGCTGTAGGTGCTTTATAAAAGATGATATTCCCCTATTTTGTGGAAAGAGAAACTGAGGCACAGTTCAGCTCAGTTATTTGTCCAGTATCACTTGTTGCTGGGAATAGAAAACAGAGTTCAGTCTCATATGAGAATCATTAGATAATGCTTATTATAAAGGAAATACATTTCTATCTGGAATATTACTGAATTTTGACATCTTAGGAAGAGGTAAAAGTCTTTTAAGTCAGGCAAAGAATTTCTTCTTAGGTCTTCCTTCAGCCCTCTCCAGTATGTAATATCTAGTTTAAGTACAGCAAGAATATTAACTAGAACTTAACTTCGTCTTCCTCCTTTTTCCTTCTCTTTCAAAATCCTTAGATTTGGTCTTGTTTGTATGAATCAACCCCTTGCACTCGAGGCATTCATCAGCTGCTCTAGCCTTTTTGTTTGTTGCTAGTTTTATTCATGGCGCGCTGATTTCTTGTAACTCATTTCCCTGTACTTTCATTTGCACTGTGCAGTTCAAACACCCCGGCATTCTGGGAGCACGCAGCCTGTGATCCAGGGAGGGGGATATGTACTCCACACCTCTTGAATGGCCCCTGCCTCCTTGCAGTGGCAGCCCGTAAGTTCTGTGGTTTCTTTGTTTTAGCCTGGCAAAGTTCCACTGTGCTGAGATCAGCTCAGCCCTGGGAGCTGGCAGATGGCATACATGGTCTAAGGCTGGCCTTAGCTTTTGCCTTACTTTTTTGTTTGCCGATGGATGAGCACTTTGTCCCCTTTGAAAAGCTGACCACTTCAAAATCCAACCACTCTCCAGTACCTGACTGCACCATGAGTCCTGGAAAGTCCACTGACATTAATATGCATCTTGAAAGAAAGCTTCAGAAGGTAATTTTGAGCTGTTTTTTTTGCAATTCATGTATGTACCAGTGAATATGACTCCAAAGACATCCTGACTGTATCCGTATTTGCACAGTAGCTAGTTTGCACAGTAAGTTTTTCAGATCTGTTTGTCACCACTACTGCACTATAAATAT
Organism: Cariama cristata; assembly: GCF_000690535.1. NCBI lineage: Eukaryota > Metazoa > Chordata > Aves > Cariamiformes > Cariamidae > Cariama > Cariama cristata. Next base: position 51,601 of record NW_009607293.1, on the reverse strand, counting down.
TAAACAGTAATGGTAATCATGAAAGCACCATAAAATCGACTACAGATTACTTTGGCTTGGTCAGATTCATTTTGGGTTTTCGATGTTTTTTGACTTAAACTGGTTATCTTTTGATATTTAACATCTCTCCTACTTAACTGGCTTCCAGCCAAGAGCTCTTTCCACTGTAGGTAAAACAGACCAGCCGTTGTGTTGACAGCCTGCTGTACTCACTATGAAGAGTGTGCCCATCTTCCCCTCTGCAAGTGGGACTGTCATCTCCCTAGACACAAATATATGGCAGCAGATCCCATTTTAAATGCCACATGAGATTCTGGGAATACTCTCCCTGGTCCCAGAATACTTTTGGAACTGTTTATCTAAGCACTCTAGTGGTATGCCAAACCACCAGGTGTTCTGTATGCCTGGGGCCCAACTTGTTCTGGAAGGCTTCCTTGCATTTTGTTTGTACAAACAGTTATCCTGGTCTGTATAGTGGGTTCAGTGTGCCTCTCCCAATGCTATATGCATATTCCTATGATTGAGAGAATCTTTTCATGCTTCCCCACAACGACCCATGTTAGGATTACTATGAGCGCATTTCAGCATCCACTTCCAAGGACTGCAGCGGGTGTTGGACAAGAGTGTGTAATGGCTCTTTAAGCTGGGTCTGCCTTGATGATCGTAAATAGTACCTGTGGGCATTTCTTGCTTTTATACTGCCCATTCTTTCTCAGGCACATGGGACCTTGGCTGTGGATTTCTAAACATATTTCTGTTTAATGTTACACAGCAGCCACCATGTTGTTGTCAAGATGAGCTTATTACAGTCAAAACTGGGTGAAGTTCCATGGCCTTGTGTTATGCAGAAGGTCAAACAAGATGTCCATCACATCCAGGAAACTATAAATAGAAACTCAGCAAAAATCAGCAGTGGATGACTAGAGGAGAGGTGGTCATGTGAAACTGCCCACATTTATGTGCCTAGTTTGGGAACTAAAGGTTAGGTTCCCCATATGGAGAGAAATAAATTTCTTTTCAGTTGCCTTCTGGAAGGTAATTCCTCCTCTCTTTCTCTAAGTGCTTAAAGCAAAAAACCGACCCTAAAGTATGCAACAGAAGAGTCCAGTTCAGTCTATGTGTCAGCAAAGTCATTCTTTTTCAGCTCCCAAATGAAACAACCGGTTCTGTGGTGCTGTCTTTCTCAGATGGTTCTCACACCAAATTGTTACCAGATAGAAGCCAGAAGAATTATGAGACCAGGAGGAACAAATAACACCTCTTTGGGTATCACATCATCACCCTTATTTTTGTCCTTTAGAAAAACAATTCATTGCTTAATTGTTTTGTGCGGGTGACCGTCACAAGTAATAGACACAAGGTGCTTTTTGATCGTTGGGCTAGGTGGTGGTTTTGATGGCAGCGCTCTGCCTGCTCCTCCATATTTACACACATGACTAGTTTGTGCATTTGCAGAGATTACTCTCCCTTTTCAAACTGAAAGCAATGACTGGATCAAACCCAAGCATTGTTTAAGAGTGGCCTGTGACTCTGTGGTTTGTTTTCTTGTTTTGTTTGTAAAGGTCAAAGACATAATGATATTTTTTGGAGGTAGAAGTCAGCTTGTACTCGCGTCTTTCACAGGGCTGAGCTGGAGAGGAAGCGAAAAAATGGTCAAAAGCATGATATTTCTTTCGTAATTTCTCTCATCAAATATATGCTTGACGTGGAAGTTGATCGTGTCTCCCTATGAGGCTACATTACTGTCCTTTAGTACCACAGTCTGCCTGTGTAAAAGTAACCACCTGGATTTGGGTTTAAATCTAATAAAAGTTTCTGTTTCTGGCGTGATTTTTCAGGACTGCCAAATTGCTGTAAACTTCAGTGATGCAGGTTTCATAGTAAGCACTTCCCAATACTAGACCCCTGCCTTATCTGGGATATAAGTGAGCCAGGCAGGAGGATTTGGCGTGCTGGAGACTGGAAGGTTAATCTGCGTTGCAGTGTGGGTTTTGAATTGAGCAGACTCTCTTTAGGTACCTGGCAAAGTGACAGAAGGAAGAAACTGGTTGTGACTAACAAATCCTTCCTACTTGACTGGGGTGAGAGAGACCTTCAGTGGATTATTCTTAGCTGTTTTTCAAGGTAATAGCCAGTGTGAAATTCTTAGTAAGGGATTGCTGCTTGTAGGCAAGTAAGTCTAAGTGCCAGCAAAATGTTCTACAGGGTCTGATACTTCTATGAGGTTTAGGCTTTCAAGGTTGTTTACTTGGAAATATAGAAATTGTACATAAACACTGGTAAAAATAGGCTTAAGAGCTCAACACCCAGTTTTTACAACTTTCTGTATGCTCAGTAATAGCTAAATGATGCAGACAGACTTTCAAAATAAGAGTACAATTGTTATTGAACAGGATATCTTATTCATCTGAATATGTCAGATTTTTAAAATGGTAGTATTCAGAGGTGCAGAATTGGTTTCAGTGAATGTTTTGTCTTGGAAAAAAAAACTTAAGAAAATGTTTTTAAAACAAAAATTTTAATTGACCCATCCCTTTTTTTTCCCCTCAATTTTCAGTTTGTGAAATTCATCAACATTTTTTCCAAGCAGGTACCAGGAAAGTTTTTGAAATCTCAAAAATATTCACAGGAAAAGAAAAACATTTCCTGCTGATCTCAGCTTGGGTGCTTGGGGGAGTATGACATTTTCTGCAAAATTGACAGAAAGCAGGTAGGATTTTCACTGCTGCCAGGCAGGTTTGAAAACCTGCTTGATTTCCTTCCAGCTCACCCGCCCAGCTCCTAGGAAGCCTGCTGACAGACAACGGAGAGCTAAAAGCCAGAAACCCATCTCTGTAGCTTTTCAAATCTCTGGGCTGTCACCTATCCTCTCCTGGAGGTCTACTAGGGGTGACTGCTATAGCTTTATGCAGCCCATCACTGGAATATTTCAAGCTAGGTCTTCCAGACTAATGGATCTCGCATAACCTGCTGGGATCTTCAGGATCTCTGGCTCCTGGGCAGCCTGCCAGGCTTGGGCTCTTTAGCAGTTTTTAACACTGACCCCTCCGCAGATCTCCAGGCAGGCTGCATAGGACCAGCAGTCCTCAAGGGCTCTGAGCTCTGAAGGCTTCCTTGGTGGTTCCTCCCGTTGTCTCCTCCAAGGGTCAGGCAGCCATTTACCCTGGAGGGCAGGTATGCAGACTCTCCAGCTGCCCCATATCATGTTTAGCTTCAATTCAAAGTATCAGTTTTTTTCAGGAATGTGAATTTCTCCACTAATTCATGGTGATTTCACTGAAGTAACTTTTGAAATTGAAATGAGGCCAGTTGAGGAATATTCTTTAGGATATAACTAGCAGTGTTCTGTGAGAAATATTCATCCTTTTGGAGTTATAGATGAATTGAATCCTGGATCACTCTGGGAACTGATCCTTCCCATCTTTGAACACCTTCCTGCCCTAAGCAACAGTGTTGAGTCAAAGCTGATGTGGGTCAGACTTGCAGTATTCAAATCATGTTTGCTGGTTCATGTGGAATACATCATCATCAGTAAGAAATGTTAGGATAAAGAAACCCGGTCCTAGGGCAGTGTAAATCCTTGATTTCAGACATGTGAAATTTTAAATTTGAGAAAGTTATCTGATGGAGAAACCTGGTAAGTCAGGGTTTTTTTTCTGTCATTGTTTCACCTGGTTTGGTCAATAGAACGGCACACTACATTGCCGTGAAGCTCATCAGCTTTCAGCCAGCTGCAGATCCCTTGTTGGGTGTCGGAGAAGGCCAGCTTGTGACATCTGCACTGAATGTGCAAGCTCTGGTAGAGGCTTTGCCCCATGTTCAGGATTGTGTTTGGGACCATGCTAGCTCATTTTGTCTGAGCAGTGCCATTAGCTACTGAAATGAGCTGGGGTGAAGGGTGAAGCCTAGAGATACAATTTCCGTATGGCTGTACCAGTGAATCACTGAGACCCTGTGGAATATGGCTTGTGTTCAAAAGGCTGACAACATTTAACCTCACAGAGCTCTGAGGCACTGGGACCTGACTGCTTTAGCCTTTACTAAACAAATACTTTTAATGATTTGAGCCTTAACAGGAAAGTCCAGTGGGGGCTGTTGGACTCTGGAATTCGCTGCAGGGGGGCACAGGAGAGATTAGAGGCCATGGCTAATCAAAGAAAATCTGCTTTACATTGTACTGCTGCTTGCACAGCCCCCAATTCATATCTGTAACTCCCTTCTGCCTTAGAGGGAGCTGCATGTGTGGACTGACCCTTTCTTTGCTGAGCTTTCCTATCAGGATCTTCCAAGACAACCTCTGTTTCTCAGGCTGTGAAATCATGTCATTTTTTTCAGCGACCACTTCTGTCCCTGCAGGTACTTGTCCCAGTTTTTGCACAGCCCCTGTTTTGAATCAGCACACCTTTTTCCATGGTTATGGGCTAAACTGAACTGTCAGCTGAAAGGAATTTTTCAGCTGTTCTGGTCGACTGCGTGGACAGCTGTGCCAGCAGCATGGTGAGTGTGGAGGGCGGAGGGTGCCTGTGCCACTGAATGTGAAACCACAGCCTCCATCGTTACAACTGAAAAGTGCTGTGATGCCAACAAACCACTAACGGCAAAGGCATTGGCTAGTTCTTCATTTTTCTTGCAGGTAGTGGAAGATAAAGATGGGCTTTCAGCTTCTGTAGAACCAGTAGCTCTTCAACCCTGTGGGTCCAGGGATTTGGGAAAAAAAAAAAAAGCCTCCAAACTGAAGTGTAGGTGATCAGTTGATTTGTTCCAAGGTCTATTCCATCTCAGCTCTTACTAGGATCTCATGTTAGCATTATGGGCCTTGGAGGCCTTGGGTCTGTGCATGATCACAGCAGATAGAACTGTGGAAGTGTGAAACATCACTGCCCACAAGCTGGCTATTCCTACATTGCTGCCAAAGCTCATGCATCTGGAACTGAGCTGGCAGGAGCTTTGTGGCATTGCTGCACATCCACTTTGGGCAAAGTCAGCTGCCTTACTCTAAGCTGGTTTTGATAGTTGGAGGCAACCTGGGTGACTTTGTACTGAAGCAGATGAGACAAATGCACACTGTTCTGCTAACTCATCTTCCCTTAAAGCACTGTGGAGCAATAACTTTCAGAAGCAAAGTGGTAAGATGTAGCCAGAGTGAAGTAATATCTCAAATAGCTTCCTCTGTTTCTGCACGGTTTCTCTAACCATGTTCGTAAACAGGTTTGAAAACACTTAAACTTGTGCTGTGCACCCACACTGATCCCCCTTAACTCCTCATTGCTCCTGTGTAGTGTTCAGATTGATGGGCCTAGGCACCAGAGCACACACCGAACTATCTTTTGGCCACATCTACATCCCAGTTGGAACATGTCTTTTAAAAGGCAGCCTTTTGCAGTTTCATACTTCAACTACCAACTAAACTCCTTATCAGTGTGGTTCTATCAACAGGAAACTGGTAAGAAAAAAAGAAGTACCCAACCCATACACTACGATGTTATCTAATCTCTATCCAATCTGCTTTCTGCTTGGGGACGCATGCAACAGACTGCAGTAACTGTATGTCAGAAGGTCAAAGAATACAGGCAGGGGACAGCAGTACAAATAACCAGTTGGGACTCAAAGAATCCAAAGTTGAAGCAGATTTTTAAAGCTGCTTAGTAATCAAAATATCTCACTGTGCAAATCAGCCTTTTTCTTGTGGTCATAGCTCCTCTGTTTTGTGCCGATTGGAATGTTTGTCACTGTATCAGAGATGTGAAAAGAGTATTATGAGCACAGAAAGAAAGATGGAAGTAGGGTTTTGTCTTAATCTGTCTACCCGTACTTTGCAGATATGGAAGAAAGTGGTTTCACTTACTATAAAAGAGACTTTTTTGGAGTGCAAAAGTCAGTTCCTGAAGTGTTCAGCTATTACAGTTGTGTCGGGATATAAGCTTAGCTAAAAGCTCTTATGAAAAAAAAGAGATAACATGTTATATAGGTTTACAGTTGCTACGAATAGGTAATTGTTAATGTTTGTAATTACTGTAGTCTGCTCTTGGCACCTGGAAGATACTGTAGAACTACCTTGATTATAAAAGATTCAGAGTACCTCTGGTGCTTTTTTTCAGTTGAGGTTGTGCTTACCAGAGACTGAATGCCAACTACAACAGTTGAAACAAGGCCCTTATGTCAGATGCAGCCCTGGCAAAAAGGAAAACTCAAACAGCAGATCATCTCCCTCTCCTGCCCTTCAGAAAGGGGTGCAGTAAGAATAACAGAATACGTGCCAAGGCAACTCTGACCAGCTGAAACAGATGGCACAACAATCTTGTCATCCCTTCCCACTGACCCCAGGGTTGCCTAAAACCTCTGCAATCCAATTATTGGTTTTAATCTGATTGTGTTATTCCACTAAGCATATTTGAAGACTATACAGGTATGGTGAGCTGGAATATGTGTGAGGCTTGCAAATTAAATGCATTAATGAAAGTGGACATGGGTGCATGTCAACAATCTATTTATGAGGAGAGTGAGGAGCAATCGAAGTAGGAAGATTGAGAATGAGAATTTAAAATCAAACAGTTTCTTAGCACTTTCTTTCATAGATTATGGAATTAATTAACTCCTGGTTCTGGGATCCTTTTCTTGGTCGGGAACATCCTGATAACAAAAGAGACTAAAGCCAAATGTGACTCAACTGAGTCATGTACGTGATCCTGCTGCACTTCGGGTGTGAATAAAGGAAGTGGGAATAGGTCTTAAGTGTATAAAGACCTGGGAAGTTTTTATTCAGAAAAAGTAATAATTGGAAAAATTTCCTTAACTGATCTAGGAGTTTAGCAGGCTTCACTCGGAAAATCTGTTATTGCGAAAGCAGCAGTCACACACTCTGAAGGACTTTAACCCACCTGTCTCTCCTCTACCTGGAAAGACTGATTTTTTAATTTTTTTTTTCCTGGCTAAAGCACTTCTTAGTATGCTATTTGTAAGCAGATAGTTATTTCAGTAAAATATGCCGTCGATACCTGTTTTAGAAGGAGAGATCTTAAACATTAAAGATTGGTCTGGTGCAGCAATTGGAAGATGCTTCACTCCACATCATTGTGGTGCTGCTGCTTTCAGCTCTGCCAGTATCACAGTCACAGTATGAATACACAGTGGAAATCACTTATTTAGTTTGTCTGCTGTTCCTCAGTGAAGAATTGTGTATACAGAGAATTGGTGCTTTTTATTTTTAGATGAAGTCTATGAGCTGAACTTATCTGGTAATGGACTTTAAGCAGTCCGCATATTATTTGGATAGCAGACCATCTGCTATCTTGGGTATAGCAGATACAAGCCAACGTATTGAAAACTTGGCCGTATTAGATGATGAATGGAATTCAACTTGTTGCCAAGTTGGAGAATAAAAATGAAATATGTGTATCTTAGAAGGTGCAGCAAATAAATAAAGACGATTTAGCCTGCAAATGCGCTGCTGCTCCCAGAACGGACATTACAGCAATGTTTATTAACTAAAAAGGCTAACTTTTAGCTTTAAATATATATGTCTTTCTAGAATTTTGGCCTTTTGTTTTGTCTGACTGTTTCTTTAATTGCATAATTGTTTTCCCATTTCTCTCTCTTTTTTAATCAAAGACTCCACAGGCCGTTTGCAGAAATGCACTGAGTCTATGCTGGATAGACTTAGGTTTTGCAATCACTGGAACCTATGAAAATCGTCTTGTTGTCTACTGCTGTGTTTGACAGGCAACGTTCAACCTGTGTTACTGGTGTCATCTCCTTGGCCTGGTTAGCTGTGTACTCACTTCCCTTCAAGTGGTTAAGTTAGTGGTTGCTTTGTGTCTATAATTTAGCTATGGGAAACAGATCTTCCTAGCAATGTGGTACTAGAAAAATCCCTAGAACTATGTCATGTTTTTTCTTCCCACTCAGTATTATGAAACATTCATGATAAATAACTGAATGCTAGCAAAGGCTGTGTTATGATCGTCTGTGCACAACAATACCAATATATGCTTTTTATAGCGTATAGGTCTGTAACAAGAGTGTGTAAGAGAACCGTCTGCTGTGGGTGACACAGTGGGGTGTCACCTTGCTCTTCCCATTTACTGCTCTTGTTTCTGCACATTCAGCCCACTACTTTAGCTAAAGGAACACCTAGAAGACATGAAGAGGGAGGAAAGAAATTAAAAAAGGGATTGTTTATATCACTTGGCAAGTTAATTTAGGCCTGGTCTTTGTAGAGCACCTGCTCTAATTCAGCAATGTTTATGGGTTTGGATATGAATCTTTATGTAAAGATAGTTGTATGGGTGTGAAAATGCAAAGTGAAATGGAAATACCAAATGAAAATACCAAAATAACTCATAGAGCTAATGGTATCGGAAGCAGCTCTTTCAGAGTAAGGAGTAGGATTATATCCATGTCTTGGCAGAGGAAAAGAAGAGGAAAGGCGATCTCATTGCAGGGGTTAGCTGAAGCATTTCAACTTCTTTGTGTAGATAAAGCCTTTCTAACTAATGCAGTATTCTGTGTGTAACACATCCTTCCTTATTCTTACTTCTTGCTCCTTACAGCTTGGATAGACTCACACCAGTCAGAGCAGCACAGAGTTTCACAGAAACTGCCTGCTAGTCGTGAGAATGGGCATAGTCAGAGCTGGTCCTGGGAAGCTTCCATTTCCTAAAGCATCCACTGGGACTCAGGGCCAGCTGAGGTGAAGAGAAGGCTGGAGAAAATTAGGTGCTAAACTGTCACATTCCAGCTTAAAGTAGGTCTTTCTGAAGTTAGCCATAACTGAGGTTAGGTCCTTTTCCAGAAACTCTCCAAGCTGTGCAGTTACCCAGAGTCCATGTCATAGGTAACGTGGAAACATGGACCTCCTCAAAAGAGCCTCCTGGAGAGAGATGTGCTGGGATGGTTTGAGCCTCAGCAAAAAGCAGTGGTTATATAAACAAATGCATCCCCTGCATTTGAAAGAGAGTATTTATGAAAGGAATGCACCAAAACCCACAAGAGGTGAAGGGACATGTACAGCCACCTACACCCTCCATATTCCTTACACACTCAGTCACTGCAAAAACAAACAAACAAGACAGGACTGGCTTTGCCAAGATGGTTATAGAGACTGACTCAAAGAAGCCCACTGTCCTGGCTGTAAACGAAAGTGAATATGCATTATTTGGAAAATGAAACAGATTGATACGACCAGCTGTGTGCAAATAAAGGATTAGGAGAAGGGAGGAGTGGCAGCAGGGCATGTACATGTTACCACTGAAAAGTGCATAATGGGATAAGTGAGACTGTGTGTTTGTCTGGGCTCGAGCCTGGGCTTATGGATGCGTCTGACTGAGCGTGACTGCCTACACAGATATCCACCCTCTCTGAAGGGAAGGACCGCAGGACAGGCCTTGTCATTTCAGTGGTGGGGACAACTCCTGTAATTTTTTTTTTTTTTTTGGCTCGACCATAGGCTGAGCAAGTCATGGGTGTATACTCGTATCCATGTAAGCACATATGTGTGAGTACCCGTGTGCATTTCTGAGAGCGCTGCATGTCTGAGCTTGCGTGCAAGTGTGTTTATACAGGTGCGGTCATAAACATGTGTGATGCGCATGTTTGTGTGCATACACTCTGAATAAATATGGGTGTATCTGTACATTTTTGTGTGACCCTGTAAGTCAGTGTTTGGTGGAAGTTGTGTGTTATACATGTGAGTATGCAGGAAGCTGGTTTTGCATATATGTGCTTCCTGCATGTACCTAAGTGCTTGCCCATCTGTGGATGGGGCTTTTCCATAACAGGGAATGCTGTTTCGTTTTCTACAGACCAGTGGCAAAATAATAATGCCAAGTGAAAAGCATATGCAAATCTGAACTACTGATTGGACCAGGATAACTACAGTTCTCTAATGCAACGATGAGTTTTTGCCTCACTTGCTTTGTTGAAACCTTACCTGCATTTACATCAAACCCTTTGCAAAAGTGGAAGGTGTCATTTTTGATTTCACCTGCACTGGAATTCTTTAATCTGCTCTAAATGCACCATGTCCTTTGGATACAGTTATACCTCAGATGTTAAGATAAGGCTGTATCTTTTCTGCATCACTTATGATTGGTTTATTAAATTATATTGACTTAAACATAGAGGTCCAGTAGCAACCCAAGAGCTGAAAGCAACTGCGACTGCAGGAGCTCCCTGGCATTGGACAAGCAGACATTTGGCCAGAGTGCCTATTAATCTTGTCTCTGACAAATAGGATGTGTATATGGAAAGATCTCCAACTCCTTGGGCACAGCAGTTACAGTGAATGAGCTCTGAAGGGGATTGAAAGGCAGATCTGAAGTTATGATTTTAAACAGGCCTGTAACTCACCTAACCCATCTTAGTGGTAGAACTGATTGCCTAACTGGGATGCTTAAATTTATTTCCCCCTCTTGTTGTTGTTGATGTTTCCGCTTTTAGGTATCTGGTTGTTTTACTGTCTCTAAGAATCTTAGATTACAACATTTAATTTTCAAAGAAAAACACTTCTTTGTGCCTAGCAGAACTGTTCTTCCCTTCAGACAATACTCTCTGTGTATATATAGATGGATGTGTATTTATGAAATAATAGTCCGGTTATTATCTGCACTATGCTGTGTACTACAGTATCCAGTTATTATGTCCCAGCCACATCTAATAGGTGCTGTGCTCAGCAGTGTTGCATTTCATGGCGTTGTTGCTCTTGTATGATGACACTGCCTTGTTGTGGGTACCCAGCGGTATCTTCTGTTCACAGATGCAGTGCCATGGTATATCGTTTCCTGACAATGTTTGCTTTGAGCAGTGGTATCATCTCGGGCCAGTGCAGGTTACAGAGTTTACACAATTTGCACTGCTTAGCCTGGCCTGCTTTATAGTTATGTGCATAGCACGGGATTATGGAACATATGTTGAGAGTCCAGGTTTGCCATGTAATGATATCGCAGTCCTGCAATTTCTTATTGGAGCTGGGAATTCTTCTATTTGAGAAATTAATCATTGAACTTCATTTGATCGGCTGAATCTGTCTGTATTGGGCTATATTTTCTTTAAGTATACAGTGCCACCTTGTATCTGAGCGTAGATCTATATCGTTTTGGACTTTCTGTGAAATAGCTGTGATTTCTCTGTCAGAAGGCTTTCTTCCTTGGTTTCCCCAGCTATAAAATTAAACGAATCCTCAAAAATAGCAAGTTAATTTTCAAGGACTGCATAGTAACTATGATCAGTGTTTAATTGGCTTTAGATTCCAGACAACATGTAACAAATTAGCTTCAGTCTAAGGAATCCATCTTTCTGCAGGCAAATTGAAAAAACTGTACAAACAGATCCTAATGACATAGCAGTGATGTGGTGTGTCTCTCTCTTGTGTCATTTAAGTGCACAGTATTGTGGTTCACTTGTGACTTTATAATTAAGGCAAGTCAATAATGTTTAATAATTTGAACTATTTTACCTGAGTATTTGTTCAAACAGCGCCTGATTCCTAAAAAAAAAAAAAAAAAAAGGAAAGTTAAAAGCATGACCATGTGTGCAAAATACTTACTGCACAATTTTGCATGCACAATTACCCTGATGGCAAATGCAATTACACACTGTGTATCTACAGCTGCATGCACAAATTGGCAAGTGCTCAATTCAGGATTTTTATGTAGTCTGGTGAATTTGTTTGGCATGAGAAGACTTCCGGAATGAACTCTTGGTCACTGGACACAACAGGCTAAGCTTTCTGTAGGATGTGCATCTATACTAGCTTCCCTCAGAAGTGAGAATTGAATTCCATCCCCATTGCCTGTTCAGACATTGACCTTTTCCCTGGCAAGCAGTGATGAGTTTTGAACTTGATGATATGCTCATCTGTCTCTGTGGAGCAAACAGCATCGCACTCTAAGTGACTCAATTACCTCTGATATGATTTGAGTTCCCTGCTGAAGACTCTGTTCTCCATTAGCAGAAATGACCTAGATCTGTTCTGATCTTTGCTATATGCTCTGGGAGTGTTATTTAAACTGTTTGCATGGTTTCACTAGCTCATGGTGGTTTTCAGGGTCCTCATGTTCTTTGTTGGTCTTTTACTCTGGCTTAGTCAGGAAATTTTTTTACTTTGACCGTAAAAGCCTTGTCATTGCTAATGATCTGTGGCTCTTGCCCAGCTGACAGATGTAGTACTGATAGTCCAAATTTCAGAACAGGCTAGATCCAAATTTCTTGTGCTCAACACTTGCAATTAGAGGCCACATTTTCAAAGCAGGCCCCCTCCCATTTTGAGACTTTTGTAACTGTAATTGCATGTCAAAATGGCCAGTGCCTTGTGGCTCTTTCTGGGATGCTAATGGCTGGATTTTTCCAAGGGCTTGGCAGCTTCTTGAAAAGCTGAATGAGGTCCTCAAAATATTTGAATTCATGCTACTCTTCTTCCAGAAGGTAAAAAGGACTATGACAGCATGAGTGTCCACAAAACTATTTATTAAGTCTATCTGGCACAAACTGGCCGAAAGCAGACTGGGTTATGGATGAAGCTGTAGCTTTTCCTCACCCTGCAGGTCAGACTGAAGATCTGTAGCAAATCGGTAACCTGGGGGGGGAATTCCTGTAGAAATTGCATCTATCTGTTCAGTGTATTGAAGGAGATGAGGTAAGGAAGCATCATTATTATTAATTACTCATCTGTTGCTGAGGTAGGACTCACTGACCTTTGGTGACTGATTTCAAAGGGAATCCTGTGTAAGCAACAAGTGAGTAAGGAAGCTTTTAGAGAGTTGAAAGCTTCCTATGGGTTAAACTGTGTGTGTTCATTTGCTGCCTGTGGCTGAAAGGAGCTAGACAGGAGCCAGAAAGTCATTTTGCTCCATGGGAGAGCACTAAAATTATTTTTCTGGATTACACAATGGATCTGATTCTCCTGTTGCTTATGAAAGATTTGTAGCTGTGTAATCTTATCTGACCTGCTTAATTTACTTCAATGCAAGTGAAAAGAGAATTGCTTCTATGAGAAGTGAGCAGGCAGGGGCAGTGTGTATTTGTCTCCATGTTAGCCTTGTTCCTTTTACTCAGACCTTTCGTTAAGCTCTTACTTCTTCAGCGTCTTCCATCAGTAAATAATTGTTTTCCATATGTGAAAAGAATGTGATTGAGATGATTCTTTGCACAAGGATATGGTGGGAAGAAAGTCCTCCCATCTGTGAAATGACCTTAAGCAGTCTGGCCTAGTGATGGACTTCTTAAGGGAAAGA
>NW_009607293.1:0-38288 GCF_000690535.1 Cariama cristata | reverse complement strand
TCCCTACCAAATTACAATTCTTCATGCCCTACTGAGACCTTTGCTGCGTGATTATTGCCGTGGTCTTACTGTACATGCCTTACTTTCTCATTCTTCCCTGCTTGCCCCTTGCCTCTATACATCAGAAAAGCAGAAACATGACGTTAAAAACTTGCATCAAGTCACTGCAGGGGTGCAGTGTGAACCGGAGACTCGGGGTGTGAATCCAGCAGACCCAGGCGTGTTGTGGAGGTGACACTGTCTCTGTCCTAAGGGAAGGGTTTGTCGTTTGTCTTTCTGCAGTGTGAGTCATGGAGCAGCACTCCAGATGACAGTAGCAAAAGAAGCCAGCAGGGCAAGAACATGTGAGAACATAAAAAGTTGTTCAAAAGAGGTAAACAGTAGACAATCCCTGACTTAGCTGCAGTTCCCTGTGGCTGGCAATATGGAGGGGAAAAAAAGGCGCTATTTTTAATGCTTTCCCAGCTCAGCATTATAAATCAGCAGCTGATCTGATTTAGTTATAGCACAAGTAGAAAGATGTTTTTCTCTTGTTGCTGTCCCAAGGAATTCACTCTGAGATCTAAATGTCAGGGTCTGTCTTTTGTTTCTTGCTTGAAATCTGCGCTTATCTCCAGATCTGAATGGGAAGTGTTTTGCCATCCTGACAAACTTCTCAGAAATTCGAGAATGTTCCTGTGTTCACACTGAGTTGAAACTCATCTTTTCATGCTTTCTGACCAAAACCCGAAGAAGACACCCGTGCCATTATAAGCAGTAGCCTGGTGATTCTGGCAGCCATTTGGGATAAGGAAGCGCTAGGTGCCGATCTCCGTTCTCCCCTACCCCTAGCAAGTGTCTGGCTGCTGGAATGCTGACTATCAGGGGCTGCTCTTCCTAATCCAGCTGGGATCTGGGAAGCCTTTCTTAGCAAACACTTCTTAAAAAATATGTACAAAGACGTAGCTTGATAGAGATCTCTTGCTTCTGTTCAAAATTCCATTTCATTGAAGATTCCCAAGCAGCTGTAGATGACAAAGCTATAGACAAAGCGTGCACCAGGTGAAAGCTTTCCTGGCCCATTCGCAACTGGTTTTTGGCTTTGCAAGAATCGCCAGCAGCAGAAGGGCAGGAGCTACAATGAGGTCAGCAGCTCTGACTGTGAGTACCCACAGGGGATAGATTGCCGAGTGGAACAAGTCCATTTTTCTCATATTAGTTTTCTTTTCTATATAATCCTACTGCTGTAGCTCTTCTGGGCAGGAGTGTGGTGAGTTGTAACCCTGACCAAGACAGCTAGGCTGACAAGGGTCCCTAGTGTAGATACTCTGCAGCTGGGACAGAAGCTGAGCTCATGCTGGGCATGTGTTACTGGCATGGTAGGTTGACTTAGCTGTATTAGTGAGGTAACAGACCTTAGTGTCTGAATCATACACAGAGGATTTGTTTACAATATGAACAACAAAGTCTTTGCTTGTCCTTTTAGTCAAAGAAGAGGCACTATGTAAGTTGAATAATTTACCACTATTTAACTATATATCAGTTTTTCACCTTCAAAGGCTGTCCAAGTGGTTTATTTACCATAAATTTAACCTTGGACTAAAGCTGAGATGCCTAGATACCGCAGTGATAGGTACCTTAGAAATGCTAAGGCAGAGATAAAGAGAGTACCATCAGATTGAGTGAAATGAGAAGAACTGTCTGGCCCCTTCACAAATACGGAGGATAAACAATAGCGATCTTTGTACTTGGGCTGTAGGCGTGTTGTCAAGGTAAATGAGACCTGGCAGAGGGCCCTATTGTCTCCTTTCCCACAACTCATTAAGATTTACTTGTTTTATCATCAATGAGTATAATAACCAGAGCTCTGATTATGCCACAAGGACATCCCAATGCCAATGATTCATGAAACACAGATTGCGTTAGTCCTCAGAAGGGTCTTCTCAAAGGTTTCCTTCTTGTCCTGTAGGAGGTGGGAACAATATTTTTAGAGGGCTGCTCAGCAGGGAACACTAGGCTGATATTGCACACTTGTGTGAAGTCCTTTGCGTCCTTTATCCAGCCCTCACCCCCTTAAGTTTATCCACCAGTGACACCCTTCCCTAATGTGCGGCATCAACACCCACACACAGAGGCTGAGTTGCAATAGGGCTGGAGGCTACTTTACTTCAGAGTCTTTGCCAGCAAGGATTGCAGCACATAATGAATCAGCTGGATTATGCTTACCTTGAACAGGTCTGCCAAAAACTCTGACCTGGTTTCCTCTCCCCCCACTCTTATTTCATTGTGAGGAGCCAAATGGGCTTTGGATGCAGTACAGTGCCACTAGCTAAGTTGCCAACCCACAAAATTTTGCAATAATACACCTTTGTCTTTGAGTAGCATCTCTTATCAAACAGTTCATAGTTATTTTTACAGACCTCAGTGCCTCAGTGGAGCAGATAAGTGTTATTCCCTAAGCTACAGAAGGACCAAATGAGATACTGAAAGATGAACAAGATCGCAGAGCAACTCAGTAGTAAAAGTAAGACCACGCTGAGCTGCTCTGCCGCATTAGCTATTTATGAATATACACCTAGTAATTCTGAGGTGCAAATACAATACATGAGATCTCAACACTCTTGTTCCTTGTGCTACTCCACAACTCACTTCTTAAGGAGGCAGTGAAAGATCTGTGATACTTAATACAGTGGGGCTTGATCCTTAACAGATGGAAGTTCAAGTGCAGTTGTCCCAGCACTTTCACCTTGAGCTCAGTTCAGGGGGACAATTACCACTGGCCGTATCAAGCCTTGACAGAACCTATTATAGATGCTAATTTGCAATACATTCTTCAACATATATCCTGTAATATTGGAATACTGCATTTAAACATTACTCTGTCTGCAGAAGGGTAGTAGACTTATGAAGACTTTAGTCTGTTAGACTGTATTTGTGTTCTGGTGGTTATTTTGCTGGAAGTAATGCTTGCAAAACAGAAAATATAACATGCTTATCTCTCCTAGTTTCTAGTTGAACTAATGGAGGAATCCTAGCTATTGTAGAGTTAATAGTGTAAGTAGTGTGTTGTAGGGTTTTGTTCTCATTCCCTTCTAACACGGAAAAACTGTGTGCAGCGGTGTCCTGTTTCATGTTTATTTGTTTTTAATACACATGCAATACATAACAACATTCGTGTAAGAGACAGCAACATCAAAGTGGAAGAGAATGGAACATAGTGAGAATTGTGAGGATTCTTCGTTCCCGGAGAGATTTTTCCATACTCTGGGGCTGGACCACAAAACCCAACACTTCAGGGTCTCTCCAATTCTGTTGTCCCACATACCAGATACGAGGAGCTGGAGAAAGCCTGTGGCACTGTGCAGGGCAAGAAGCGTGTGATTCTCCCTGTCTGCAGTCCTGTGCCTGAGGCCTGTGCCTGTCACACAGTACAATGTGGAGCTTGCCCCCATCATCTTGTGGTATGGGATAGGACTCAGCCCATTCCACTGAGACCTGGGGTGCAACCACCCCTAACTAAATTCTTCATCTTTAAACTCTGGGCAGTCCTTTGCATGCCTGACCTTGGGTCACGGGCTCACACAGAGCAGGGAACAGAGCTAGTATTCCCTCCAGAAGCATTGCAGACAAAGAAGGACAGGTTCGACGTGTTCAATCAAGCATTAACCCGTGTTTGAGTATAGAAAGTTATTTTGTGATGCTACCTCGGCATGGAGGAACTATGGAAGTAATTCTTACAGGCTGGTTTTTATGAGAGACATGGAGGATATTTTTTTAATGAAACTAGTGTAGGATTTCCTTTGGTGTTTCTTTATTCAGAGGAGACATTTAATATGATGTATGGCATGCATCTATCTCATACATTGAAATAATCTATTATGTGTTAGATATAAAGACTATTTTTGAGGATTAACTGACTCCCAAGCATCTTTAAGATCATGTAAGTGTTCATAACTGAATTCTTTTATTGAATAAGATAAATTACTTATTTGCATATATTTGGAATTTTGCAAACAAGTTCGTTTTTGAGGCCAGTGCTGCATAGCTTTGTGAAAGAAAAAACTGACTAACCCTAACAACTTTTTCATAAGTGGATTTTTATGTCAATTGTATCAGCAGAAGTGAAGTGATTATCTGAAATAGCCATACTGCCATTTGCAGAATTTTACTTACTATAAGGCAAGCACTTGACAGTTTCATTGCAAGCATATACTGCATTTGGACCTTGTCAAAGTTAATTCAGAAACTGAATGTGAGTTTTTTATCCATACAAATCTTAGCACAGCAGAGCTTTTTAGAATAAATGTCATCAAAATTATTTGCAGTAAAATCATAACAAGACATTTTTCTCCGTGTACATTCTAAACCTTTTTTATCAATAAGATTCTATCAATGGTTTTTTTCAGTAGCATTTGTAATGATATCCAAACTATAAGTAGGCAACACCTTACACAATGCAGTATACAACGCACCAACCACCTTAGCTCCCAGGATATCCAAAAAGGCTCTCTAAAACAGTGCAACCTTGAGGCATCTTTGCAGGACAAATCAAATGAAATTTTAGTAAATATTCTGTTCAACATAGGGCAGAGCAAAATTCTTCCTGGTTTTCTGTGGAAAGAGAAGGCCTTTTGACCAATCATTCTACCAAAAGTTATACTTCTGGTGAAAAATAACAATCTGTCTTAAATATCATAGTTCTAGCACTTGGTAGTTTTTGCCATTTCATCCCCTGAGTCAGATATATCTGTGTATAATACTCTTCATTGAATGGTTAATATGAATGTGTTTCTGGCTATGGATCACTTTCAGAATATTTGCTGCAGCCTAATGAGTGGTGTAATTTACACTGGTCATCAAATGCATAGCTTTGTGAATGGATAAATCCTAAAGACCCTTCAGGACGGCTGCCAGAATATTGCTAATAGAATATGCCTTTGCTGGAGTTTTAATAATATGGGTATTCCGGTACATAACCTAATGAATATCAGATGTTTTGCGAACTTAACATTGTTCAAATCAAAAAAGGAATAGGGCATTTTTGTGGGGCATGGGGACCTGTTTTGCGAGGGACCTTCCAATCTGTTGACTCCTGAAGGTTTTGCAATCTCCATGATGCATCGCATGCTCTTTTCACTGTCGCCTTGTCCACTGACTGTGTTTATATGTGAAAACATAGGAACAATTCTGTACTGAGTCACACTGCAATCTGCTAAGTGCATCAGGCTGGTATGCCAGGTTGGTTAAGTTCTTCTCTTGGTGAGGGTTACAACAGAAAAACAGATAGCCAGAAAAATGAGGGACAGGGAGTGGGACAGTGAGTGTCAGGCTTGCAAGTGGTGCAAGACAGGTGGCCCAGCTGGCTCCTCAACTTCAAGATGAAGATAATCTGGATTGGACTTGAACTGGTGACAGTCAGTCCCAGGCCATCTCATCTCATAACCTGAATCACTATGAACCCCAGCAAAGTTAAAAAGGTTTCCTTTGGGCCACACAAGTCAGCTCCATAAGTGGAATGAGATAAAACAAGATTGAAGAAGAGGAAAGAAGAGTGTGGCCAGCAGGTCGAGGGAGGTTCTCCTCCCCCTCTACTCTGCCCTGGTGAGGCCACATCTGGAGTGCTGTGTCCAGTTCTGGGCTCCCCAGTTCAAGAAAGACAAGGAACTACTGGAGGGACTGCAGCGAAGGGCAACGAAGATGATGAGGGGACTGGAGCATCTCCCTTATGAGGAAAGTCTGAGGGAACTGGGTCTGTTCAGCCTGGAGAAGAGAAGGCTGAGAGAGGATCTCATCCATGCTTATAAATACCTTAAGAGGATGGGGCCAGACTCTTTTCAGTGGTGCCCAGCGACAGGTTAAGGGGCAACGGGCACAAACCGAACCTCAGGAAGTTCCGTCTGAACATGAGGAAGAACTTCTGTACTTTGAGGGTGGCAGAGCCCTGGCACAGTCTGCCCAGAGAGGTTGTGGAGTCTCCTTCTCTGGAGATATTAAAAACCTGCCTGGATGCGATCATGTGCAACTTGCTGTAGGTGAATGTGCTTTGGCGGGGGGGTGGGCCAGATGGTCTCCAGAGGGCCCCGCCAACCCCCACGGGTCTGTGGGATCTCCAGAGGTCCCTGCCAACCCCGACGAGTCTGTGATTCTGTGAAAATGCCATGCAAAAGTGCAGTGAGGCAACAGAAGCAAGGCAGGGTGAGATTACGCTGACCCAGATGGCAGCAGGTCACATCTGTGACTGTCTGGCATGTGTCTGGCCACGGGGATGTTGTTAACACTGCAGCCTATCAAACACCTTCCCTTTGGGATAGGCCATGTGCCTCGAATTTGTGCTTTTTATTCTCACCCAGTTGTAATTTGAATACAGCCACCTCTGTAAGTTGAGGCAAGGTCCTGGTTGGCATAGTGAGACAGAAATCAATTGACTCTTTTAGACTTGCACTTGCTAATGCCAACAATGTAATTTGTTTTATTAGTCTGTATGGGCTTGATCTAACTCTTGCTAAAGTCAAGGAGTGAATGCAGAGCCTGTCCTGACAGTCAGCCTTATCACCGTCAGGAGAGATGGGGCTCATAGCATTTTATGTCTACTGCCAAGAATTAATTGTGTTCAAGTTAATGCCTGAGTTAAGATTAAGCTCTGCTTGATTGACAACTATTGCTACGCCAGGAAGCATAAACCATGAGGAGCTAACTTAGAAATTAGCCATTTTGTCTGGATCACCTTCTGCAGATAGGAAAAAAAGAAATGCTTCACTGTTCTGTTGAAATGCAACACAGTGTGCATCAGGGCTGTAAACAGATGTCCACTGCACAGAAAGTGGTGTCAGGATTAACAGTAAGTAGCTGTTGGGGCTGTGTTACAAAGAGGCAGTTAAGAAAAAGGGCTGCTTTGGTGAAAGGCAAGAAATGGGCAGAGCATGTTGGCAGGGGCAGAGAAAGGAGGGCATGGGGAAAAAGGCAGGGAGTTTGGCCGGTGTAGCCAGTGAGCCATATGGGAGAATGTGGCGGGCTGGGAGCGACTGGCTGTAAAGAGAGAGATCAATTGGGGAAAAATTAAGACTTGAGTCACCAACATATCTGTGTGTATGAACAAAATGCTCAAGGGATAGAGTAGAGCCTGGCTGGGGGCTAGACTAGGAGCCTAGAGAGAAGGAACGGGAAGAAGGAACAGCAGTGGTTTAGGGATGGGCAGTGGGTGATGTGAGCCTTTACGCTGGGTGTCCAGTGAGGTTTCCCCACTGCCTTGTAGGTTATGTGATGAGAATTGCTTTGGAGTTCAATAATTTTCTGGGGTTTGTGCCAGGTCTAAGACAGGTCAGATTAACATTCAAGAACTTCAGCAGTGTCTGCTTAATGTCTGTGTGACCAAACGGTCAGAGAACATTAAAATATTGGAACGTAGAGCACTGGAGGGAATGAAAACAGCAGCACTTCTGAGAAATGTTTCCTTCATTGTAAATGTATTTTGTTGATTTTTTTGTTTTGGTTTGTTTTATGAGTTACGAATATAGATGCAGGGACAGTTTCTGGATCAGAGCCTTCAATTGGTAAAAACTGGCCAGGGATCCCTCTCTTGTGCTTAGAAACACAAAGGACCTAAAGTGCTCCTTGTCTTTGTATTGTTTTGATGCAGTTGTTCAAAACGATGCTAGGCCTTGTGGGTGAGTCTGTCCAGAGGCTGGATAAGCCTGCCTGATGCCCTAATATTACCTAAAGTGTCTATATTAGAATAAGCAGGATTTTTTTTTTCATTAAAGATTATTATTAATTACAAGTATTACTATTTCAGTTCAAAGTGCAGCTTAGGAATTGCAACTTTTTCACTTCTCCCTTGGCTCAATATCTCATGGCATTTCAGATTAGACTGGGAAACACTGTCAGGAGGGAACAGAAGAGGACCTCACTGGTGAGAGAAGGCATCAGTCTCAGTCAGAAGAGCATTTACGAATGACACATTCCCCAGTGCTTCCAAGCACCCAGCTGTGCAAAGGCACCAGCACACTATGCACTACCATGCTCCTGTTTTCTTTTGAGCGTTACAATTCCACCACCTCGGTTTAGTAGAGCGGTGCATTTGAAACAACACCTGTGGGATCGTTGTCTTGAACAGGAGCAGGATGGAGCAGCTCCTGCTGCATTTCTGCAGGTGGTACCGCACCGTCTGGCTCAGACAGAGGCAACATTGCTGATCAACTGATTGACAGCAATTCCCTGATAGCGCCTGTGAGAACTCGGCAGGAGCTGGGAGCTGCAACCCCACCAGGAACAGCGGGTTGGACATTGCTTTCTGAGTGGTAGGTACCAGCTTTGAGCTGCAGCTGGTTTGAGAAGCACGCCCTCAATAAGGTGTCATTCCCCCCAGTCCCCTGCCTTGTGAGTGTGACTGCCAGCCACAAATCTTTCTCCCACCGCTGCTGTGCATAGCAGAACATGAGCTGAGGCACAGCTGGAGGAACACGCTGTATCTCTGATGCTGCCTGGTCAGCTGCTTGTTGCCACGTCCCATATCCCTTCACAGGGTCCAGCCACACTTGAAAGGAATTGAGAGGGGAAATTGCTGTAAAAGGGCTGTGCCTTCCCTGTCTCTCCCAAGGGATCCAGTTGAGAATGTCCAGCCTGTTTAAAGCCTGAGCTCTTCAGGCAAGAAACGTGTATTATCTAGTTCGTATTTTATGGCAGCATATGAATGTTTTGTTATAATAACAACAACAACAATAATAATTAGGGCTGTGAGAGCCCTGGAGGGCTGGAAAGGAACCAAGCCCTGCAGGTTCTCTCGGATGTTCAAGTTTGACGAGGTTGAACCATCCAGGTTTAACTCCCATCGTCGGTGCCCTCTCTCACCCTACTGGCTACCATTACGACCAGGAAGTCTGCTCCTGTCCTCCACATGTCAGCTGGGAACTGGGATACCCTGGGGCTTCTCGAGGGAGGAACCTACAGTTAGCGAGGAGGATGTGAGTGAAACTCACTGAACTTTCATGAATGTGGGCTGAGGGTCGTGAATCATCAGATCTTCAGCCGAGGCCAAGCCTGAGTGGGTCTGAGAGTCTGCACAGAGCCATACTGTGATTTGGGATAGCAACACTGTCCTTTGTCTGTAGAGTGCTCTGAGATCTCTGGGTGAAAGTCCCTCTTCTGTGGGATTTTAAAAACACTGTGAAGGCACTAAAACGGAATGTGTTAAGTAGTGCTACAGGTAATAGAAGCCATCCTCTTCTGGAACCTCAGTCCCAGTGTCTTTCTTTGGATCTCCTGTCTGGGTGACAGCAGGATACTGGAGGACGAAAAAGAGAATTTTTCCATATCTCCAACAGAAAAATTACGTGGACCTGGAAGGAAAAGATGTTGCTGATGCACCAAAAGGTCAGCATTGATGGTGTTCAAGATCCTGTGCTGAGCTGAGGCACCACGTGCATTTCCCAATGAGGGAACCTGGCAATCACTGCATGGGATGGGGGTCCAGGCGCTCCTGAGTTCTCCCAAGCTCTAATCCCAATTCCCACAGTGTTGCCTAAGCTAATCGCTGCCTCAGTTTTCCTCACTTGTAAAATGTGGGGGTAATAACTCTGCATACCTCACAGAGGGCTGTGAGGATTCATTAATTAAACGATGTTCGGGAAGTGCTTTGAAGATGAAAAGCCCTATATAAATGCTGGGTGTTACTAGTGCTTAGTGAGTACCTTCACAGCCACAAGCAGGGTGTGCCTGCAGGAAGCAGAGCCATAGGCTGAGACTTATGGCTAAGTGCCTTTAAAAATAAATACGATCAGTAAATGCACTGGAGGTCAGCTTCCCTCTCCTCCTCCTTGGGGTGAGCTCCTACCTCAGAGGAACTAGGGTTTTTCTTTGCCTCCTCCACTTCTGGAAAACACAAAAGGGGTTTGGGAGTGCTGAGGAGAGAGTTGTATTTGTACTCGTGGTGGTGATGCTAGGAGTTAAGACATCACAAGCAACAATTTACTCTAAACCAAACAGGTACAAAAATCTACCTGGTCAATAAGAAGTATTGTCCTAACAGGTACCAGAAGTCTTGGGAAGTGTGGGGTTAGGAGAACGGCAGCTCTCACAAGTCCACTTTGCCAGAAAAATGTGTGTTTCTGTATGTTTAAATGCTAGGGTTGCATGCACAAGCGTTGTCACTGTTAAGACAACTGCCCAAATGACATGCAGGTGGCCAGTCATGTATAGAAGTCTCATGACTCCCTGTGCAGTCATACTAATTACATGCATACTTCAGGTATACGAAGGCGAATCTGTACTTGCTCCTTCATACACATGTTTGAATGAAAACATAGATGCTGATTTCCTCCTCTTCTCTGTGCCCCTGGAAAATCTAGTATTTAATATTCACCTGACTAAGCAGAAATAAGAGAAAAGGGATTTTTGATTAGGTTAATTGTTTTTAATGACAGCCTGCCACATTTGACAGATCCCTCTTGTGAAGCCTCAAGACAAGCAAACTTTTCTTTCAGATGTACTGTGCATGTTTCTGTATTTAGTAGGCTGTGCTGAAGTTTCGTTTTCTGAATTGGGCAGGGAGGTCACTTCTTTCATAAATCTTCCTAGGTTTCTCTGGGAATGACATACTTAAGCAATAATGTATGACCTAGTGGACATGTCCAGGTGGAACTAATGGCAGAAATTGATAAGGTAAAAGCTGCATTTACTAGCCTAAATAAGACTTGATTATAGAAAATTATCAACTTAAGACCAAACTTTGAACCAGACTCAAATGTTCCTGGATAAAAGACTGAGGCAAAAGCTGGAAATTCTTCTAAGACAGATGTCTAAAGTGCCTCAAAATCAAATGCTAGTTATTAAACGATTTGTAACACTAAAATTCATCATATCATTGGTTCTTTATATTCTAAAATTATCCAGAATTTACATCCAGAAAACATGTAAATACCTGAGTCATAGCTAAGGCTGAGGCCAGAGTGTATCTATGACATCAGGAATACTGTTGGACTGCTGAAGGGAACATGCAGAAAGATCAACAGAAATGTGTAGACGTTATGAGGGGAGGACAGACATCCTGGATTTGAGAACAGAGAGACCTGTAGGGAGCAGCCAGTGATGAACACGTTCTGCTCTGTGTGCAGTATGGAGGGAGTTCGATTTCATTCATCTGGGCATGCCCTCTTGGTTTGTTCCTTCTTACCATAAAGCACATCAGGTAGGTTGGCCACGCACTGTAACACACTGAGCACCAGCCTGGGACACAAGAGTACAGCCACTGGCAGGTTGTGATACTTTAATCTTTGTGCCTCAGTTTACCCATTGATTAAGATGATAACCTTCCCAGAGTGTTGTGGTGATTAATTATTAATGTTAGTAAAGTGTTCTGAAGATGAAGAGTGCTACATGCTGGCTAAAGATATTAATTACCTCAGACTCATGATGAAATTTTTATATTTACATAATGAACTAGTCACAGAAGAGGTGCAGAGATGGTCTCTCGTGGTGAACAGATTCTTCTAATTCAGCTGTCTCTGCTATCGTCATTATCTAAATCAAATCAAATCAAAACCTTTTTTCCATGGGGAATCTGCTTTTGGAGCAAGCAAAGCCCACATGCTCCATGTGAGACTCTGAGGATGGCAAGCAGCCACAGTACCTTTGCTAATTTCAGTCCCTGCCCATGAAACTCACCTCACCCAGAACTTGTTTCAACTTCTCCAGCTGTTCTTGGCATGCGTTGAGATTTCATAAAGTTGATGCCATCAACTCCCACACATATGGCAAGAGAGAGTGAGAGAGAAAACCCACACACAGTAACTAATATATAGGGAGAAGAGGTATTTGCATGGGAGAGCACAAACATGAGGCTTTTCTAGCTGGCTCCGATGGCTCTTGACTGTTAATGCCAAGATGCAAAGGGATATGCAAATGTGGGGGATGACTCAGAGAGCCCTTTCCAATGCATAACTCCAGGGAGACGCAGGATCCTTCGAGCAGGGCCACTCGATTAATTTTTATGGAGGTCAGCTGGGTAATTTTTCCTGCAGTCCACACAGCAGTGCGAAGCAGTGTCATCGCGTGGACTCTGCCAGACTTGGCAGGTAGCACGTGATGGCTTCGCAGCTGGGAACGGTGGCTGCACATTACAGCTGCTTCCTGAGAGACTGGTGAGGAATGTAGAAGGTGACACTTGTCTAGGCCACTGCAGAAGCTGGGAAGATCTTATTCATGGTCCAGGTTCAGAATGCAATCTACCCTTTGAGTTAGTTTTGCTAAGACATTATACCTGTGATACAGTGGTTTTATTCTCCTTATATGTCCTTTTTCTTTTTCCTTTTCCTTTGGAGGCAAGTCCGTAATTTTTCAGACTTTCTCTGAGACTTGTTTTCAACCCGTACCTAATTATTTGATAGATCCTTTAAATTTATAATTTCACCCTGGTTTCAATAGGAAAAATCTGGAAACTGCTGGCAAGGGAGAGTTTGAACAGAGTGCAGGCAATAACATCCATTTCCATACTGACATTGAGATCGTGGCAGATTTCCAGGTGAATCCACATTTGTCTCCTAGAGCCAGGACTTCAGGAGAAGCGTTGTTTTTTCAGCACTGGGCAGCCACAGACAACTTTTGCTTGGGGTTTGGCCTGCCTATTACAGGAGAGCAAGCTGTTGTACTGGGGATAAGGCAAGAATGGAAGCAACACCAAGACTCAGTGCAACACACAGTTTCTTACACTGGAGGAGGATGAATCTCAAGTTCCTCTGCGCACTTAGCCTCAGAATCCTTGAGTGTGAATGGACACTGGACAGGTATCGAGACTCACTGCCTCTGTGTTAATGAGGCACTTGGCAATGTTCATCCCTTGCCAGTCTCTTTCACTAGCTGAGGACAGAATCACTTCTTTGGAGCTTCTCAGCCTTTTCTGCCTGCCATGCAGTTTAGCCCTGTTTATCTTCTCTGCTCTGCCTTGTTTAGCGCAGGATCCAGCCTATCAGCTGCAGTTGCTTCATTAGTCACTAATGGGCTGCACACTTAGAAAGCATTTAAATGTATTTTATAGTGATTGAAAGGCTACAATGACATTTTGCTAATTATCTCATTGCATACCCAGAGAGGCCTGCAAAAGCTTGGCCACATTGTGGGGTTTATTGGACACCAGGTATTAGGCCTTCCATTTCCTTTTCTATTTATATTCACTGTTCTAACGAAAACCACAAATCTTTCCACGTGACTTGTTTATTAAGTGAATTTAGAACAGTTATCATTTGCATTTATTAGTTTTCTAGAAAAACTGGTATTACTAGTTGCTTAGGACTCTAACTGCTATCTCTGATTTCATTGGATACCAGCTGCAAATCTTGGTAATAAGACTTTGTTGATGATTAAGCCAATGACGTGATTTTCAGTGGCATGGAGCACCTGCAGCTTCCCTCAGCTTCCCAATGACCTGCGGAGGACTCAGCACCTCGGACAACACCTCTGTAATTTGTGTGCAAGGCGAAAAGAAGTGCAAAACATCTTTAGGACCAGATTTTCACACCTGTGTGCACAGAAGCGTAACTGTATAACCTGAGCGTGCATCTGCTCTGATTTCTGATACCTTCAAGGTAATGGCACATCTGAATTATTCTTATGAATTGCCTCTTTAAGCAGAATATGAGAGCCAATTCTTAAAGCTACTCATGTCCCAATACAGGAACATGGACTGGTAGTATTTTTAATATGAATGTTTGTGTTTCTGAGCTCAGGCACTGAATTTTGATATGCCCTGATCTGAAGAAGTATTTGTAGTACCTTTGTGCCAAGGTAGTACTCACAGATCCCTCTGTGCCCTGGAGTTTTGTTCTACATTTCCTTGATTGCATGATCAGAAATGCTTTTTCAGTAATTTCCCCTCATTTCTTTTCAGTAATGACAGATCTTTTCTCCCTGCAAAACCACCTTCAGATTCTTGATTTCATTTACTGGGTCACTGTTAACTCTTCTATGCTCTACATAATAATGCTGGATATTTTTTGTAGATAGGCATTATGCCAGTCTCCTTCATAAAACTCAATTACATCTTGGGCAGGTATGAACTTGGAACACTTCCTACCTCCCAGGTAAAATAACTCATCTGATGCATAGGCGTACCATGAATTCTGCAGAAACTGAAGAGGCTGGGAAGGTGGAAGGAAATTTTTCTAATTCGTAGCTAAATTTCTTCTGATGAAGGATACGTACAATGAACTGCAAGAAAACAAATGATTGTTCTGATTTATTTTCCACTGTAGGAATAATTGGTAACATTGTTCTTCTTGGCAAAGATGAATAGTTGGAACCAAACTATTTCTCAGAGACAAAATATCCACAGGGAGAGATTTTTGAGGCAGTCACAGGACGCACCCTACAGAGTGTGATTCTCATGACATTAAAGCAGTGCTAATGGCATTGCGATTAACTTCTAATGAAAAAAGAAATGAACCTGATAAACACAGCATAAATGTTCTGTGGAAAGGACAATAAAAATACTACATTTTAGGCAAGGTCTGGCTCTCACTGAAGCCAACAGAGTTGAGCTTACTGAACTTATCCAAAACAGGAAAAAGAATTTATGACTGTGGAGAACGAAGAAATACTGCCATGAATCTGAGCTGCTGAGTAACTCTATACCACAGAAGAGATCCCCCAGAGTTTTGCAATAGTAACTGTTGTGTTACTTTGTGGAATTTTTTGATCCTTTGATATGTTTCCTGCTTTTAACAGCAAAATCCACACTGTTTCTTGAAAGCTTTTAGAGTGTTTTTGCTTATGCTTTTATCCTAGAGGAGAAGGCAGGACTACATTTGGTATTTAGGACAGGGAGCTGGCAATCTGGATTCTTTTCAGCTTTGTCACTAACCCGTGGTATGACTTTGGTCTACTTGTTGTACAGCACCATGGCTTAGAGAAGCTATGGGGAGTCTCTCTGTGCCTCGGAAAGTGTTCTGTTTGTGCCTACTAAAGGGACCACCTTTGTAAACTTGGCACTTGGCATTCCCAGCTCCTGCACTGGTCCTTTGCAGCCTGGCAAAAAGTACTCCCACTTGCAGAATGTCATGAAGCTGTGGCGAGGTACAGTTTCTCAGAGTTACCCACACATGCTTCTTTGACTCAATCTATGATCTCCATGGAATTGTAACACCGTAGCTTTGATTTCATGTACCTTACCCCCAACGTCAGGCAAGCCTCGTAGTAAAGCCAGTGTTTATTTAGAAACAATTAAAATTCAGCATTTAGATACTAGACTGGGAGGAAGTAAACAAGTAAAGTGTAAAGTAAACAAGTAAAAATTATTTCAATTCTGACTTAAATTTTGCAACCAGAGGCCAGTGTTTTAAGCTGTCCTCCCTGGAATTTCAAAGAATATCCACACACTCAGGCACTGGGATCTGTTAGTCCCAGTCTTGAACATACACCATGCTCCATCTTTCTTTGGGCAGCTCTTTGAAGTTCTCCACACTTCTATTCCCTAGAAATTAGGTTTTGTAATATAAATGCGGCTCTAACTGGCTTTTACCAAAGCCAGCAGCAATGGATATTTTACCAGTGGTTCCCCTGGGTTTAGACCTAATTGACCAGAAGGTGTGTGACCTCTGCAAATATACCTGCTGGCCCTTCCTGGGAACTAGATGCCTTATTATTTCTCCCTTCCTCCTAGCCAGCCTGCTGGCTACTGCGTCCCACCCACTCTGAGCTGCTCCCTTTATTTCTTTATAGAGAGTTATTAGTGTTATTCAAGACACTGGTTATACACAGATTCTATTAAGTTATGATTTGTGATGTGTTACTGGTTCCCTATAGAGACTTGTACATGCTACTCTAGATTAATATAGATTATTGATTGATAGCAAGTTGCTCTGAGAGGACTTGTCTATGAGAACAGGAATTAGAATCATAGAATCATAAAGTCATAGAATTTCTCAGCTTCATCCGCTGTCCGAGTCACTTAGGCTAACATTTTCAAAACCCTTCAAAGATACTTCATTTTTAGTGTCTGCCTTGAAATGAGTCATTGAGCACCTCGAGGTTCAATTGACCTCATTTAATTTTGGGTGGTTGTCTTGAGTGAGGCAACCGTCACTGGGTCCCTTGAGATTCCCCTGACTTCATTTGGATTTTGGGTGCTTGCTCTGGGGGATGTATACACTGGAAACAAGAAGCTAAATAAAAACATGGGGTTTTTCTAAGTGCCTTCAACTTTAAAATAGGACTTTCAGTTTCCAAAGGCTGGCAGGGAGTTAGTTTTGAGTCAGTCTTTGTGTGGTCATTTTTATTCTGGAATGAGAGTGTTCTTGCACAGAATTACACTAAAATGTTTTGTCAAGAGACATTGTCTTTTGTTTCCATGAGTTTGCAAATATTCCCAAGCAAGTTTGATGTAAGCCAGCAAGAGCAAGCTTTTATCCTACCAGATAAAAGCACCTCTCTGAACAACATAAACCCTCAGCTACCTGAGAGCACAGGGAGCTGCCAGAACGGGGTGCGCTCCTGACCGCACGGTGCCAGCAGCCCCAAGGCCCTGGCTTTTTGCCATGGCCCAGACAAGGTGGTTTACGGCTGCTTCAGGGGGTCCCTGTACAATACTGTCACAACATCGTGTTTTGATGAGACTTTAATAAACTGTCTAAGTTACCTGAATTCCTCTGATGAAGGGCATTATATGTGTACAGTTTGTATTGTTGCCTAATTATGAACAGCAATTAAGACTTCACACCTACAATTTGTATTCACAGTTTGGAAGATTCCCTTGCCTTGAGTTCTCTACTACTACTACTAGCAGCAAGGCATACAGTGAATTTTATTCTTTATCCAAGTGCCATGGGACAAGCCACTTCCATCAGCTTCACGTCCTCAACTGACAGTAAAATGGCCCAGACCTGAAGCAGCTGACTCAATGCCACTGTGATTGTGGCTTATGTGGACCTTAACAGAGATTGTCCACACCTTAGCAAACTGAATTAAAATGATAGTGCACAGACATCCAGCACATACCACCAAGCCTGATTCTGCAGATCCTCAGACCATGAGTGAGCTTACCCACAGGAGCAGTCCAGTCTGGGGACTCCCGCTGATTGCAACACTGCAGTGAGATGATTTGCATACAGAAAATCATTTGTGTGGATACATTCTTGTATTTATTCAGTCCTGTAGTCCCTAGGTACCATCAGCTTTCAGTGGCCTTCCTGGGAGTTGGCAGTGTTTAAGACTTCATCGTATCACATGCATCGGTCCTAATGCAGCAATTCATTTAACTATGTCAATGAGATTCATACATATCCTTAAGTGATTTGGGGAACACATTGAACACATTTATGCACCTCATATCTACAATTTAATTGTACTTTCAATATACTGCTTTGAAAACAGTGCTCTTGGTGAAGAATAAAGCCAATGCTAATTTATTTTTTTTTTCCTGATGCTATTAGGTTGGATCAGATTGGGAAACCTGTGTGCAAGGGTGTGAGTAGGCAGGTCCAAGCAGTCAGTCCAGCTGGCTTTAATGGCACGATTTGTGAGAGCTCCCCAGAGCTGGGCACAGAGGCCCATGGTATGTGACACGCAGCAGCTAGAACACAAATGTCTTACTCAAGAGTGGCGGTTGATCATGGAAGTAGTTACCTCGGAGCCAGAGGGACTAAGCAGGGGTCCTACCTTATATTATTATTTTTGTTGCTGATGTGTGTACATTGCGATCAGAGTCGCAGGCAAACCAGAATACGGCCGCATTGTTTGGACAAACAGAACAGCGACAGCCCCTCCTTCACGGGCTGCATCTCTTGAAAAATGCACGTTTTCTGTCTCTACTGGAGAGTTTTGCAACAGAATATAGTGAATATATTCAAACGCGAAAGTCTCCAAATGGTGGCTATAATGTTACTACAAAGTATTATTAATAAATGAATTGACTTTGTTTTTATTAGCTAGAAAAATAAACCTAGGCTCATGTTGTTTGAGTGAAACTCAAATCAGGACAGACAACATGAAGAACACAACTAGTATAAAAACTACCACACAGTAAATCAAAGAATGAGAAAAGTACATGGCCATTAACGTTCTACTATAACATTCCTCACAGCTTCGCTGCAGTGTGGAGAACTGCAAGCTAACATTTTTCAACTGTCCTAAAGAATGTGAAATGTAAATGTTTAGAAGAATGTTTTTCTTGCCAAGCTGAGAGAGATCATAAACATCAGCTTCTAATAGAAACATTTTAAAAAGATGCACTCCTTGCTGCCAGCTTTTGAGAGCAACACCATTTAAATTAGATTGGAGTCTCCTTGAATTCTTGACACTACATTGCTGCCTTTTATTTGCCAAAAATTGTTGGATTTATGTTATGTTTGAATTTAAAGTATGAACTGCAACTCTCTTAAATATGCTGCTTAAATGTCATGTGGATAAACAATAAATTACCTGTCTAGGATTCATTTTGAGGACAGACCTAAAGAAAATCTTGAGGGAAAAGAATCATTGTTTTAATTATGATACTTTATTTCTGTGGCATCACGAACATGTGTGGTATTTTCCTGTCAAGTGGAGTTTATGGATTTGTGGAGCTATAACTTTGCCATAGCTAATAATATACTAAAAGTGAACCATGACTTACTCCTTACTGCACCTACTCTGCCTTTCAGCTGAGAGGTCTGTAAATATCATTGATATAATAGTGCAGTAAACTGCCGTTAAAGACCAGTAATACTGAAATCCTGATTCTGACAGCACATTGTTTCTTCACAGTAACATCCTCCCATTATTTATCATCAGGTAATCTTAGTCAAAATGTTCAAATCTAGGAAAACTGAAATGCTTTGTGAGCTAGAACCAGTTTCAACTGTTTTAGTTACATCACCCTGAAATTCCAAACAAGTCAAATTATACAATTTTAGCATTTTCTAAGTGAAATATTTTAGCTTTGGGATTCAGAGTTTCCATTTTAGTTATATTTTTAGAAAACCTTAAAGAAAAATTAAATATTTCAGTAAAAGCATTTCCTTATTAACCAAACCATCTTTTTTTTCACTGCTGCTAGTGAATCAAATTTAGTATATTTTTAGAAGAGCGAGCCGTCTCTGATCACAACCCAAAGCACCTCCTTTTATAATCAGTGTTCAAATTCTCCAAACTCCCACATTTTGCACCAGGATAGCAGATGGACTAGAGGTGACATGGTTATTAGTGGATCATGGTTATGCATCTTTGCAGGTTTTATTTTGATAAAGACTTTGAAATGACTTAAGAAAAATCTGTTCTTAGATAAACTTCCCAGGTTTTATACGTAGCCTGCCACTTGTTTGGAAGCACTTTGCTAATCTGAAAGAGGATTTTGAAAGGCAGAGAGTGCAGTTGTAGGTACCAACCCCAGGGAAGTAGGTACTTAAAGAAGGACCATAAAGTTAGTATTGGTTTGAAAACCACAATACCGAAATAGCAGTGCTACATAGTGAAATCATGAGATTTCGTTTTCAAAAACAGTAATACATTTTTAGTTCATTCTTTTCTTCCTTTTTTTATTTGTGCTTTGGGACGATCACATGCTACATTTGCAGACTACGTCTGCAAGTATGGCAGCTAGGGCTGTCCAGCTGCCCTGTTCTCCTCCATAAGGCCCATCTGAGAACAGCTGAACTTGACTGTAAGGCTTATGATGAAAAGCAAGGAGAAAACACATTGTCACTGTAAGCAGGAGATGTCTTGAATGAATGCAGAAGACAGTGTTTGAACCAATTTCCTCTTGTTCTCTTTGGTTGCTGCAGAAACAAATACGATCTTTAGACGGAGTTGACAACTGTTACCTGTGTCAAAGAGAGAGAGACTGAGCATGAGTGGGGAGAGGAAGTCAAGCCTTACAGCATGGAAAGGCATGAAAAAGACCCAACAGCAGAGAATAAGAGGATGTGAGCTGTGCTGTGCTTGCAATGAAATCATTGGGAATTTTGCCATGAAAGCAGAACTGAGTTGTTCTTTCAGGTATGAAAAGTACTGCAAAAAACAAATGTAGAACTCACATTAAGAGGTTAAGGCAGGAAGCTGTTTTCTTCCTAGGATGAGCCAAGAAGCTGCAAAAGCTGGGTCCCTAAACTTGTGTGTTCTAGCCAAGCCTTGACAGAAGTCTTGCTTCCAGCATCCCTTGAGGGTGTTTTTACTTCCCATTAATATATAGCGTAGTTCTCCCACCACTTTGTTGTGTTCTAGTGGCCTTCCTTCTCTTTTCCATCTGATCAAGAGCCTGCGCTGTAATCTAAAGTATACTGGAGTCAACAGATGTCTTTGCATTGTCTTTACTAGGCTTTGAATCAGAGCAGAGAGGTCATAGTTCTTCGGTTTATAATTTGTTTTGCAGATAAATTGGGACATTTTGCTATGGTTTTGATTTGAGCCTCAGATAGCCCTAGAAATAACAGAAGCAGCAAATACATAAAACAAGGTTCATGCCAGTGGGACAACCAAAAGAGTTTATAAATGTCATCCTAATACAAACAGGATCTTGGTGGCAGAACCAGGAATGAAGGCTAAGAGTCCTGACTTCCCTCCTTGTGCTTTCACCGTTTGATCATGCAAACTCCCCAAAATTATCATAAAATTGTGCAGAGAGTAACATCCAGCAGAGACCAGCTCTGCCTGGCTCCTATGAGCTTGCCAAGGCTGTTGGAAGAGACACACAATTCATTTTAAGGGTTTTTTTCCCCCTTTTTGTCATCTTCGTTGTGGTGGTTTGTGAAATGCCAGGAAGGAACAGTACAATGAACAGAATATGTGCCGTGCCATTGCCCATCAAGCACCCAGTGTACCAACCATGGAGCTTTGCATAGGAGTGCATGACACACATGGAGTCTATGATTTCTGCTGCCATGAGGCCTCTCTTCCCTTCTGAATTCACAGAGCAGAGCAAGGGCAAAGAATCAGAGCCTCTCCCTGCCTGGTTGAGGCTCTCCCTCACCTCCAAAACAAATGCAGGTGCAAAGTTATCGAGTCCATAATTTTTTAGCATAATTTAGAGCCATAAAATGGAAGCTGCCTTTGAGCATTTGGCTCTTCCTCTCTTGCAAGTTAGGGCCAGATGTAAAAGAGGACTTAAGCACCTACAACTCAGTAGGTTCCTCCCTGCTCAGGATAACATTTCTTCCAGTACCAGCAACTTTATGTCTAGACATGCCCAGAACTGCTGTGATCTGAGCAGCTTAGTACAGAGTTCCCACCTAAAACCCACTGGGATCCTGAAAGAAGTAAAGGAGCGTCTGTTTGGTCAGGACAGCCAATTCAGATGGAATATTCTGAACAAGCCTAATGCACACCAGCAGGACCAGTTCCCTCACATGATACAGTCATAACTACTTTCTTTTAAACTTGACCAGGTGGGAGAGGTGCTATCTGACTGAACAGCTTGGTTTTGACTGACAGACCTGAGCAGAGAGTTGTCCTTAGCTGTTTTGCGTAAGGGTCCAGGCCTGCCCCAGTCTGTGGGGACTGGTCTAGGAGAACAAGCATTCCCTCCAGGAGTGAGACTGTAAATCAGAAAGTTTCCAACACAAAAAAAGAAACAAAAACGCAGGCCCCTTTCAAGGAAAACATAAATGTAGGGAATTAAAAAAAAAAAAAACAACAAAAAACCAAAATCAAAAAAACCTGAAGAAACCACAGTTATTTTGCTGGCTAATACCATGAAGACATGATAGTACTTGCAGCTTCCTGCTTGGACCTGGCTTGCTCCGAAGTTATTTTGTGTGTTAATCATGTGGTTTAGATGATGAAGATTAGGGCTGAGTGAGCTGGTTCAGATAAAAGGGGAAAATGCAGCAACCAAACCTTCACCCAAAACTCCAATCTAAACTTTTCTAAGCTTTGAATGAAATTAAAAATGTTAACTTTTCTTTATTATTCCTTTGTTTTGCAATTAAGATTTTACTTAAAGGTGCTATCATTCATTAGCTACAGTTCTTCATTCAAAGCTTTGAAAGTGCACAATGCTGTAAGAAGGACTGGTGTTATCACTGCAGACACAAAAGTACACATTTCAAGTTCACAAAAGTACATTTCTGTCCCTTTTCCTGAACTGAGCATTTTAATGGAACTAGGTTTTTTAATCCTTTTTACTGCTTCCAGTGTAACTACCACCATACTATACAAGTTTCTGCCCAGTTTTGTTTTCTGTGCGTCTTGGCCTG
The DNA here is from genome assembly GCF_000690535.1 of Cariama cristata. NCBI lineage: Eukaryota > Metazoa > Chordata > Aves > Cariamiformes > Cariamidae > Cariama > Cariama cristata. The sequence continues at coordinate 16,158 of NW_009607293.1, read as the reverse complement.
GAATGTTCAGTTACAGATTTCCTGATAAGGACTCCAGCTGGCAGCTAGCAATTTGGCCAATGTTCTTCAAAAAATAGGTGTATATAAAATCATGTTCCAAAACCTAAACGGAAATGTGTGAGTGGTCTGATTCTCAAAAAAACCCAAGAGCTGCTTGCTGCTTGGCAATTTTGAAAATTAAAACTATGTTCTTTAGCATTTTACTGCGTAATACTTTGAGAGACCTGTTTTTAAATGGTTGTCTCAGCTGATGACATACTTCTGTGCTTGATTTGCACACATCTGGCATGCAGTGTGCAAGGGAAATAGGCACCTACTCCATTTATGCACAAGCTGGACAACTCTTTGCAGGTGTCAAATACATGCATAACAAGCCCGGTATTTGCTCTTGCAGACATGAGGCATGTAAGTACAATTGTTGTAACTACTGGCCTCATCCTCCTTTGCTTTTAAGTTATGCAGACTGGCAGCCTGGCACTTCCAGATGTGCTAGACACCATTTTACCCATCCTGTGGACTTGCTGTGAGTCCATGGGTTTGACTGCATAGTCATAAGACAGTGGGGAGTCATGATATAGGTATATTGTACATGAACACTTCTGTTTAGAGAATCAAGTCTCCTATGTTACAGTCCATGATAACACACTAATGTGCAGGAAAGCTGACTTGAAATATCCCATAACTGACTAGCTATGGGGGACAGGTTACCGGTCAGGGAGATACCGTAACATCAGGCATTTTGCAAGACAGCTGGACCTTGATCTTTCCAAAGTACAGGCAAATAAATGAGATGCTCAAATTAGGAGTCTAGCTCCTTCACTGTAGTCACTGCCCTGAGGCAGGTACCTTCAAAAAGAGGTTGAGCTTCCCAAATGTTAAGGAAACGGGGATTCTAACAGTTCAGTAAGATTAATCCAAGCCTTCAAGCCTTAGAGCCGAGTATATGCAAAAGTAAAGTGTCACAGAAGGACACAGGGCTGTGGCAAGCACTGTCTGGAGACTGCTGTTCAGTCACTTGATTCTTCTGCACACCTGCAATTACTGATTTTGAGTGGGTACGAAGGAGGGAGCTACTTTTTGTGACAGCTGCTGTTTCTGCAGCAGTTCAAACCCAGCTTCAGTCAGGATATATTAAAAACGGAATGAGTAAGCCAGCTCTAGAGAGTGACTTCCATCATTATAAACTAAAGAGGCTTGGATTAACATTTGAACTTTTTGAATGCTTATTCTAATTCAACCACAGAATCTTCAGAGAGCTTCAGCTATCACTGATTAAGACATGCAACCATTTATCTGTGGTTCATCCATGCACTTAGCAGTTTTTGCTTTAGTGGGAATTAGTGGTGCAAGGTGTCTGTGCTGGTGTGAATGCCACTCAGAAGCACACGGACTAACAACTCTACACTTTTATATTACCTCTCTTACCCCTTCCATAGTTGGGAATACTTCTGTGGCCTCAGATTTAGACTGAAAACAAATAAGCCACTTCAAAAATACACTGCTCTAGGAAGTGTCTTTGAAATTTTTTAATGCCAAATTAAAAAAAACATAACGTGTGAATGTAAATAATTTTCCCTGCAATGAATGCAGTACAAACATCCCAGTGTTTTGCTAATACCGGAGAGCTGGCATATAAAACTGTCTACAAACAATAGCAAATCTGACAGGTCTGGTTTATTTCTCTTCCTCCTCTATCTCCCCCCAGTGTAAATTAATAAATATTAATGAAAAAGAGAAGCAATAACACTTATGTATTAATTTTTCTCCTTTTATTTTCTGATCATGCTTAATTTAAAAGTGTTTGGGGGTTACGTTTAGTCATATATATGGTTGTCTGAGCCTTTTATTAGCCACGATTCATTCTGCATATCAGCATAAAGTGGTGCTCATGCTTTCAGTCTGTATCTGTTCCATGATGCTCAGTTATCTGTCTGCCCTTGAGCTACCGGTAGGTATGGATTTGCATGTACACTGTTCTCCTATGACAATAGTATGCCAGGAATGACCGGTCTGGTATTACCTGGTCAGGTGAGGTTCCATTCAAATAATGTACATGCCACCAAAACAATTCAGATCAAAGGTCTGTCTTTCAACAGAATTAAAATGTAAGGACTTCTAAAGCAATTTTAGCAGTTGGCTTTACAAATGAACTTATGTCAGCTGCTCTGTATGATGACTGACTAAATTACTTATATATCTAATCTTATCTAGCTATCTGTCTGTCTGTTTTTCTGCAGTTCAGTACCCATCACCATATTATCTAGGCGCCACCATAAGATTAAGAAGCTCTGCAGTGACATTCTCAACATAATCTGTTCAAAGGTCATTAGCAGAACCTTTCATACTGGAAAAAGATTGGAGGAGAGTATGGAAGCGAGCCGCAGAAGGAGAGAAAAAGGAAAAGGAGGCGGTAAGCTGTTGGAGCCATTTTGGTTGTGCTCATCCTGTGTGGCTTGCTTAGCTAGTGCTGAAGTACAGGAACCTCATGTCAGCTGCTTTTATTCTGCTTCAGGGACGGTAGTGCTTGTGGTACGCTGTTGTCACCTCTGAAAGTCATCTCACGTGGCCTCGAGATTGCTGTCCCTGTGCTTTCCTCAGATGCTGTTTAAATGCTTGGTCTTTATGGTTTCTATATATTCCTGCCTCAGAGCAGGATCTCTCTCTCAAAAATTCCTAGTAGAGAGCAAGCACTGCAAGTCAGGGAACCACCTTCTCCAAACTAATATATCAGTTAAAATTTGATTTTTTTCTCTTAGCGTGCAAATCCTACAAACTCTTTGTGTCTGAAGAAGGCAAAAAGGGTGTTTTTCAGTGTACGTAAAGTTACATAGGACCCACGGAATCGGGGAAGATGATTTTATCCCATGAGGCCCAGTCCAGTTCCACTGAAGTTGGTTGCTGTAGCATCTCTGATTGCCATGAACACGTCCTGAGGACAACCTGGGGAACTTGCATTATGGAAAGGTGGCACTGGCTGTACTGTGTTGACTGAAGCAGTCTGTTGCTACTGTTTCAAGAAGTATACTGGTAAGTGAAAAAATTGCCAAAGCTCTTTTTTTCAGTGCCGCAGTTAGGAGCGGTTCAGTCTTGAGTTCAGTCCTGGTTCAGTCCTGAGGATGACGGTATGCTGACGTATTGCTCAAACAAACCCCCGGAAGGTCTTTTGTACCCCTTTTGGTACAAAAACACTAGGGGATTTACACCAGGGGATAAATAGGTGGTTCCAAAGTGAGAAGGAAAGAGCCAACGTTGGAAGCCAACCGCAATACGTGGGTGTAAACGATTACCAAAGGCTTCCAGTAACTCTGCTATCATCAGAGACTGGCTTTATGGGTATGGCCTCAAGAAGTTTCCCTCCACTTAATTAAAGAGGCAGATAAGTATCTAGGTGGAGTGTGCAGATAGGTTCTGAATGAGTTATCCACTCAGGCTGGTTCACTGCACCTATTGTTAAAGCCAAAATATAATATCAGATTAATGCATTATATTTGCCTATTATAGCACTATGTCATCATTATATGACATGTTATAATTAAAACCCTGCGTTAGAAACAAAACTGTTTGGCTTCGGATAAGTTGCCTTTATGACTTCTGTGGTTATGATTTCCTCCTTTTCTTAACCCCTTAAAACTGCATAATATAGCTATTTGTAACTGTATAAAGAAAGTTTCTAGTTTCAGATTCTAATCTCAGGTAATTCAATGTAAATAAAGTCAAAATCTGGCACATAGTGTTTTCCTGTGTGTGGATATTTGCTAACAGAGGGAAATCCACACTGTTTGGGTCGAAGGACTCACAAAGATGGGCATTAGATTAAAGGAGAGCATGCATAACTCCCCATCTAGCCCTCTCAGTTGTTGTTGAGCTGTTCATCAGTTCCTGATTTTGTACAATTTGCCATTACTTTTCAGGAAAGGAAGCCACTCAGCATACTTTCACTCTTCTTTTTCCTTCCTGGAACTACATGAGGAAAAATTGGTTATTAGACTAGTTTCTGGACCTAGCTGTCAGGAAACCATGCTCACAAATGCAAATCTGCAAAATGGGTGTGTGATTGCGTGCCTAACTTGGAGATACGATTGAGATTACAGTTTGGGTAACTGGCTATGCTAATATGTTTAATTAGTGATTTGCATATGCAAGCTTTTAAATTTCAGTAGTTGGTGATTCATGCAGTTAAGTGCCAACCTTAGCCTTGCTGTCAGATTTAGACAGACAAAGTATGCCAGCAGTACCCCCTCTCCCCCACATCACATGCACAGAGCAAGTGTTGTCACCAGTCAAGGTGTAATTTCCCAAAAATAGCCAGGCTTTGTCTGTTTGAGAAGCAAACGTTGTAGGGCGATGAATCTTCCTGATGTTTGGTAGCAGCCTTTATTATTTAATATTTTGCAATACTCTTATATAAATCTAATTGATGTCTTTTATATTAGTAACTGAACTGTGCATTTGTTTGGTTTGAAGATGACCACCTTAATGAAGGTTAATGATGAGAGGACAGTTGCCAATAGCCAGGAGTAATATCCCACCATCTTAGTCGATCAGTTGAGAGTTTATTCTGTTGCTCCAGTGCTGGTAACTCAATAATTTGCTTCCTAATTCATGGATGACCTTTCACCTAGACTTGGAGAGAGCTGGATTTGGCCTTGGTAACTTGCTTGTGCACTTTCAGGGCTTAGGCACACCAGGAACTATTTTGTTATTTCTGTTTCACTTAGATCTTGGAAATGTGTGTTCTCCTCAGGGCGGCAATCTCTCCTGTGCAGGGAGGCTCCAAGCGTAAGTGCCAGATGTCTCAGATCACCGGTCTGGGATTCATACAGACTTCTGATTTATATAGCTTACTGGAGACACGTTTTTAGCATTTCATCTAAAATAATAAAATTTCTAAAGTGAAAAGTAAAGTAAAAATAATAATACGCAAAAATGTGATTTTTTTTGCCTAGAAAAGTTATTTCACCAGCTTTTGCCAATGGTACCCTGGCCACTCCTCAAGGGGAAATTTTCCTCTGTGGCTGCTTACTCACATGAGTAAGTCACTAAACTTGATCCCACGGTGACTGCTCCTGTTCGCGCAGAATCACTGGCTGCGAAGGGATGACTCAGAGGGCAAAATGGGATATAGTGGGCCACACATGGGCATTCCAGCAGAGTGTGTTCTCTCCAGTGCTAATTAATTTTCTGCTCCGCAAAATACTTAACAATACAAAACACTGCTAATTTCTTTTTTTTAAAAAATATTTCCATCAGCCTCTTAAAGGTGCTTTTATGAACTCCATTAAGTCCTTTTCCATGTTGATTGACGAGTCAGGCCTAATTATGTGGATCGTTTATTATCATGACATGTTGTCCCTGAACAGCATGTTATTACACACTTAATAAAACTGTGACGATACCCACCAACAACAGGAATTCCATACTGTCAATGGGAACAGAATTTGAAAGGAAAATGCTGAGGACTCAGTGAATTTCTGTGAAGGCAGAGCTCAGATTCAAGGGGAGAAAAGGGAAAACAGTGTCCATCTTTGACCGTGATTTCAAATACCTTGAGAAGTATGAGGCATGACAAAAATATGGGCCCTGCAGAGGATTTCATCATGAGGGATAGGCTTCTCTACTCACTGGGTGAAAAAAATTACTTTCTAATAGCATCTGCCTATTTTACATATATAATGAGCCAAACTCTGTGTGGTCATGTTACTGCCTGGGAGCTGCTTGGAGTGAGGGACAGCTGTGCTTCCAGTCATTTTCACCAGAAGACTTTCCCCGCTGAATGAATTAATATTTTTAGCTTTTAATATAAACTTTAAGTAATTAATATATGGTGTTGTCGAGGTGTCATATCTCACATTTCACCGTTTGTCAAACAAATAATACTTGAGACACATCCAGGAAGTATCTGTCTGCAGAATAAAGAACTGAAGCAAAGAAAGGTGAAGTAACTTGTCCGAGATCTTGAAACAGGTTTGCAGCAATGCCAGATACAGGACTTTGCTTTCCTTACTCCAGAATCACTAGGTCATCACTCCCACCTAATTAACGCAGGGCTGAATCTCTACAGCGGAGGCTGAAAAGCGACCGTCTGGGCTTAGCATTTAGCACAGAACCAGTGCAATGCCCTCCTGCACCGTGCCAGGTCCCACCAGCTTAGTTGGCTGTGTAGCATGGCCAAAGCCCTCCTGAGATCCCTAGCTAATGTTTAATCCCTGAGGGAGCTGAAGGAGAGCACAAATTAGCGGAGAGAGGTGTTTATTTGGAGGTCACATTCACCTCTCTTCTCCCCTCAAGACATGGTGGTAGATAGAGGAGGGATGAACCTAGTACTGCATTTGTAAAGAAGCTTATAATAAGTGGGCTTTTCTGCCCTAGATTTGTTCACGAGAGTGATTTAATTATAAATAACCGTGGATCTTGATGAGCTGTGATTGCAGGAGGTTGAGTCGGTCAGAGTTCCCAGGACATAAGGGAGTGAAAGGCAGTGCTTGTCACAGGCGAGCTGTACACAATATGAAATGTTTTTGACATGGATAGTTCATTTTCCCATTTGTCCTCTTCACTTCCTAAAAAAGCCTTCCACGTACCCAAGTGCCAGTGACAAACCCTTCTCAGAATAAAGCCTGTATTGAAGCAAGTGAGGGTCACAAAGGTCTGAAATGCTGATATCAGAAATGCTTATTTTGGACCAGCAGAGACAAAATGTTTCAGTGGTGAGAATGGTTCATAAGAAAGGAATACGGGGCTGTTGGGAGATGGTCCTCACCCTCCTCTTCTTCAAAGGCAGATGAAGATGAAGCCAGCTTGTGCTTTTACCTGGCAGCACAGCATACCCGGATTTTCACAGGCAGGAGCACATGCTGCAAAGATAACTTTGAGGAAGAAAACCAGCCCCATCATTTCTGGCCTTCATAGTAACCAAGATAACCCTCAGAGTGGGAGCAGTGTGCGAAAAATAGAACAACGTCTGCCTCAGTCTGCAGAAACCAAGAACTAATAGAGCCAAGAGGTCCACATTGCCTCTTCATTACGGGAATCTGTTGATCAGAAGATTAGGAAGATACTAACTTGAGAGCACAGGTACTACCTTGATGAGAAGTTTCATAGTCTTGTAAAAAGCAACTCATTTTGCTCTGCTACGTAGGTGGAGCCTAGGAAAGGGTTACCACTATTTTTTTTTTCCCACACCTAATGCTGCCTTGAATGCTGAAGTGGAGTTACTGCAGAGGAGAGGCTGCTGCGGGGGACTGCGGAGCGCATCCTCCAGCCCTGCTCCACGGGCTGCCTCGCAGGCAGTCACTGCTGGAAGGGGGTACACGAAGGCGTTAGAGGGTATTTGTCCATGATCCGCTCTGTGTTGCAGAACGCTGCCCTGCTCCTGCCTGTCTGGGTTAGGTCAGGTACCCTACAGAGTGCACGGCTACCCCTGCTCTGGGGGTTAAATGTGTCGAAGCAGGATTTTTCCTCTTTCTTTTTTTGAAAAGAGAAACATTTTAGTTTTACCTATGGTAGTAAACTGACTCTAATGCCAGTAAAGCATGCCTAATTGGCAGGATTTAGAGACTGATCATTTCAATTTATGCCCAGAACAGGTAGGGCAGCAATGAAAGCCTCTCCCACCCAACCCCACCCCTTCTCGCCAATGTGCCTCAACCCTGCCCTGAAGGGACCACCTGGAGGGCTGAGAAGGGAGTTCCCTCCCTCTGCGCAATAAAAAGGCACAGTCCTACAGTAAATACCAGGTTAAGCTTATGGCTGTTTAATAGTTAGTGTACCTCTGGTAATAAAGCTCTTGCAGGGCTCGTGCAGAAGAGCACCTGCTAGGGAATTAATGCAAAAGCAGGAGCCATTTGCTGAGGTTTTGCCTTTAAGGACTTGGCAAAAAACACTGGAGTGGAATTTTCACTTCATGTTACCATGAGGTCAGTGGGAAAACAGTTCATTGCTCCTAGCCTGTCTGTTGGAAATGGTTCCCATCACTGCCACAGCTTGCAATAGCCTTCCCAGAACCATGTGCTGTTGGGTATCACTTCCTTCTTTTCTGGCCTCTTCACCACATGGAGATCTGCCGCCTTGTCCTTTTTGCTGATCCCTTTCCAATCTGTCAGCCTCACTTGAGAACTGTATCCCCTACAACCAGGCACAGGGCTGTATTACAAGAAGTTTGATTGCATCATTCCCACCTATTCTGAGTGCCTCATCCGTAACAAGCCAAAATCCCCAGGAGCTAATTCTGGAGAAAAGCACAATTGATCCATATTTGTTATTGACAGAGGAAGAACTACCAAGGAGTAGTGGTTTTCCCCTGTAAAGTGGGAGTATCTGTTCAGTAAATAAAATGCTTTGCAAAAAAAAAAAAACAACAAACCAAACAACGAGCAAGCCAGCAAGCCCTGTACAAACGCCATGTCACTGTGAGCCTTTAGCAAATCAGGCTTATGCAATTGCAGAACTAAAATAAAAATAACATTTTCCAGTAGCCATTAGTAGCACTCAGATTGCCCAATGCAGGCATCATTGCTTTTCTCAGCATCTGCTTTATCAGTTGTCTTCCAGCCCACTATAGTCCATGGTTCTTGGCAGCAGCTCTTGCTGATGTGGAGTGGGTTGTTGCTTAAGAATCCTTTGATTAGCAGCCAGGTACTAACACCATGCTCTGAAACAGCGGCTTGCCAGACCTGGCCAGAATACAAACTGGATGGGCTCCTTCGGTACAGTAGAAGGAAATTCCTTTTGGCCTGTTTGAGTGCCTCTCATTCACCATCTTTCTGGACATCCAGATTTTCTATCACATTTTCTTTCCCAGGACTTATGCCCATGCCAAGCAGAAATCCAGAGGCCAGGCAGCTACAGCTGAGGCTCTAGAAGGATGTGTTTCAGCAGAGCACTTGGCACATCCAGAACTTCAAAGCTTGTGTTCACCATTGTTTTGCTCCTGCTCAGGTAGAACATACACTCAAGTACTTTGTTGAATTAGGACCCAACAATAGCTGTTAGAACATAGGCTGTATCCCACTTGTCAGATGTTTTGTTGTTTGTTTTGTTTTTTCCTTGGAAATGCAAAAGTGCTGAAGCCACTGTCATCTCCTTTTCTACAGGAAGAGACAACCAGATCAGCCCATTTGCATGGGTAGCTCTCGAATTTAAAAACACATGAAATGAAAGTACTCAAAATTTGCTAGGCCATGTGCTGTAAAACTGAGCAAGGCACAAAAATTTTCCCAGAGACACTATGATCTTAGATGCATGTATATACACATCCATGTAAATACATCCATGTAAATACAGGTCTATGCATTTATCATTACTCATGCGAGTAATAATAGTTCCACTGAAATCACTACATGTATAAAATGAAGCCCATATGTGAGATCAGGATCTAAATATATAATAGGCAAATACACCTGCAGCTATGGCAACTGCACTTATAACTAGAGATGCACGTACAGCTTCTATTACACTTAGGGGCTAACTAATAATCTAAAGATATATATGATAGACTGGTGAAAGAGCCAGGACCAGGAACTGTCTCTTTTGTTTCAAAGCTCAGTATTTATCCCTTGCATCTTAATTTCTGTCAGTGTTCCGCACTTATTAACTCTGCGGCTATGTAATTTGCTTTGAAAGTGGTTAAGGACACTGTGCACCCCACAGCTAAAGTCATGCGTATTGGCTTTCTGCCTTCTCTTCTACTCCTTCAGATCTGGGGACTCTACCCAGCAATCAGCACTATTCTTAACTTTAAGCACAAAAATATTTTCTGCCACCGTGAGTGGTCATCAAGAGCTCAACAGCAAGAAAGCAGCCCTGCTCGGAAGTTGTCTTTCTTCGCAGAGCTGGCACGAAAGCTGGCTTGTGTGCTGAATTTAAGTGCAAGTGGCTATGGTCCAGCTTGCATTCCTTTAAGCAACCAAACTCCTTGATAATTACTCCTTTTTTTTGTAATTCTACTCATCTCGTCGTGCCAAGTTAGCCCACAGATTTTATTCTGCTCCTTGTACATTTAAATGTTAGACACGCTTAAGTATCTTAATAAATTACATTCTAGGTTCATTTTCTCGCCTTTTGTATTTCAAAAACCAATAGAGACAGAATCTGTATTTTGCTGTTTCAAGTAAGACACCTAGGCTCAGAGAAGTGTGGCAGATCACTGTCAGAAACATCCACCCCGAGTTACTGTCTAGATGGCAGAGGCTGGGGAAATCAGCAAAACAATGTTTCTGCTAGCGAGCCACCACTGCTCGCCTTCTGCTTCTCAAACCGGCTCCAGGCACTTTCTCTTGTTCTTGTGATTCCCTTCCTGAATTACTTCAGCCAAGTAATTGTTTCATCGTGTTGCACAGAAATATTTTCCCATCATGTCACCATGACATTCATTTCTAAAAGCAAAGCTCCTCCGCTTGCTTATAGAAAATATATCGCAACATTTTTGTGGACCCAGATCCCAGGTGAGCTAACAGAGGAGGGGAATACAGCCGATGAGGTGTTAGAAGGATTTTTGCATTGTTTTGAAGACGACTGTGATTCCTGTTACTGTAATTTCTAGACAAGATCAATGAGCTACGTACCACAGGCTTAATGAACTGCTGTTGCAATATACTAGCAAACTCAAGGTATTTATAGAAAACAAACAAGCCGTTGTGCTTGGTTTGTATGGGGACTGGGACCGCAGCATCTTGTAGCCTCTGTCAAAAATTCGGTTCTTTACTCTGACTGGGATGATATACAGACATGTCTGTGTTTGAGCCGATGAAAACCAGTTCGGGTGCGCGAGCCAGCACTTCTGTAGTGTGGGTTCTTAGAGGATTTATTCTGCAAAATGTATGAAATTATGAGAACTAAATAAAACCTCTGATTTAAATACTCTGAACTCTGAGAAAGTGCTTTGATAGCTATGTAGTGTGTGATAGAGGAATCTCAGAGGCAAGAGCAAATGGTACAGGGCAAGGTGAAAACTGGATGTAGATCAAAGTCGTCCTTAGCTTTTAATTAGCTAGAAAAGACTATTGGAGTTTATTATTATTTATTATATGAGTAATTTTAATAGTAAATATATACATTCATGAAAATTTTACAACAAGTGAGGGTCAAATGTGGCACTGCTTTGTGAAATTGTGGCAACCAGTCGGAAGGTTTGGAACTAGATGTGTCCCTATGGTAAATGCAAATCAATTAGCTTTAGCAACTACTAACCCATTTCTCCTTGTTTTGAATTCCAGCCCTATTGTTTTTCACATCCAGGCAGATCTAACTGCCAACATTTCTAGGAGGGGAGGAAAGCCTTTTATTCAAAACAAATCGTTCAAACAATTTAGCAGGTGGGGAAATGATCACAAAAGGCATTCTGGTTTCCAGTTGAGTTTCCAATAGATCAAACTGAGCATATCAGAATTACGGCTATGCCGAACTTGAGAGCTGCGCTTTACAGCAGCTCCCGAGGACCGGTGTGCTGGTGGCATCAAACCCCAGGGCTGGTGCTGCAGGCGGCTGTGCTGCCGCTTCCAGGATCATTTCAAAGAGAAACTCTCTTGGACTTTCACGTAGTTTTGCATCAGGTTAACACCGCACCATAAATTTCGCATGATCCTGATGTCAATCTGACGCTGTATCTAGTCTTTGTAGGTGTGTACATACTCACCAGAGATTGTGCTGCTCATCTGCCCAGGCTGGGACAAAACAGCCTCAGTTCACATGAAAGAATCATGAACCTCAGAAAACCTCAGGATATTGACCAAATGTAGACTTTCTGCCAAAGTTTCGCTTTATGTTGCAAAGATTAAACTCTCAGACTCTGTTTTGGGTCCCAACAAAGAGTTAAAGAGAACTTAATTCTTTTAATGATTTCACTTGTCTGTTTAGTGAGTATCTCTCAAAAGAGAACCAATTCCCTCACATATTTAATGTACAGTTTTGGCCACATGGTTTTATTTTTACTTCATTGATTGATTAAAAAAAATGTTCAGAATTTGAACAGAATTGTTTCCTTGGGAGTAGTTAACTTTATTCCTAGTTTTGTTTGGATTTCCTTATTAATGTATTAGGGCCCTTTCAACATACATGCATAGGTTTAAGTTTTCCTTCACACTTCACATTAGTATATGAGGTTTGCCGCAAAATTCTGACGGATAAGCCTTTGCGTAGACTTAAACATAAAAAAGGCTAACACTCAGGAGAGTAGTAATAGAAATTGTTTTGCATTAGCAATCTCGTAGCAAAGAGAGTTAAAACCAAATCTGTCATTACCCCCATTCACCATATAATCATCGATATCCAGTAGAAACTGAACCCAGAATGCTGCCGTTCCAGTTTGGTGGTGCTTCAGACTCACTTTGTATCAGTATTAATGACAGGAAAATGCAAGACAATGCTTATTGTATCTTGAGCGATATCACTATAAAGAACAAAAGATGTGTAATTTGGCCTCACATTTTTTTTCTCTTTATTAAAGCAGATACTGAGTTGCATTGACTTTTATTCTGGTCACAGCTAATGAAACATTGCTTGAAAACTAGCTAGTATGAGAGTAACTTCATATTTTTATACACATCCACATCAATGACAGTCATTCTAGCAATGAAATTGTAAAGGTAAACATTGTGCACAAAGCTTTTTTCAGGTTGTAATTTCGATATCTGAAGGCTATTGCAGAATTTCAGTGAGGAAAAAAACACTGTTATCAAATGTGATCAAGTCTCCCGCCCAATAACCCTTTGGTGCACGTGTGCAATTTGGGTGATTTTATTTGATAGAGGAGAAACAATTAGTATAGAAACCAGTGTAAATTTTCCTGCATCTTCCAAGAGTCATTAGTGGAAGGCAGTAGGAAAAGTGTGAAAGCAGCACCACAGTGTCAGAGCTGCACAGGGTTATACATGCTTTGGGCAGATAAGCAGAGAGTAATAATTTCTATTAACAGATAGAAGAACAGCTAACAAAATTATAATTGCATTTTTAAATATTTTGTTTTAAAATTATACACATGGTGCCTTTTGCAGAACTAAGCACAACTGAATTCAAACACCTAGCAAATGGTAAAACAGTGTGAGACACTTCGGAAAGGGTGTGTCAGTGCTAGGGATTTGATCTTACAGACTTAGTTCTACCTGGCAAGAAACTCTTTTATTTTAGTAGTAATGAGAAAGACCTGTATGAATCAGTCAATGTAAAAAATAATTTGAAAGGGGGGAAAAAAAAAAAACCTTCTCTGCATGATTTGCCTGCATATAGACTGCAAAGTCTTACCACAAGCTGTACTGAGTCGCTTCAGGAAAAGAAGCTAAAGAGACCTTGTCAGAAGACAACCGAGACGTACCAAGTACTGCTTTCAGTCAACAGAATCTTATTTGTAATGGGAAACTATATCAATATTTGGAGCTGAGCCACTGTTTGGACAGGGATTTTCCAATTCCCCCACTGCGATTAGAAAAGGTATTTGGAATCTTTTGTCTGCTTTAGTGCTTGGAGTTTTCTCAGATTCATTTCCAAACTATTTTTTTCCAGACTATTTTTCTCTAGGAAATGTTTTAATTACAGGGGCTTTTTCATACGCTTGTGTATAAAGCAGGGTATTTCATTACCTCCATGCATTTAAATAGCACTACAAAGCTCGTAAAATGTAAGTTTTGTGGGTAATACAAGATTAAGAATGAAGGATTCGGGAATTGTCTTTCTGACTCTTTCACGGATTCCTTCTGAGACTAGTGTAAAATTGGTGCATTTATGTCCTCAGTTTTCCTGTCTGTAACTGCATCTTTCTGACAAAAGCTCATTGCTGCACAAGTTTCCTCCTGAACGAGAAATCTGTAATCCTAATTAAGAGATACATTGGAATACAGCAGTAACTTAAACATCAAACAGCGCTGCCCCGGCTCTCTGGAACTGTGGCAGGCAAAGTTTAAGGATGGGGATTAGCTCATTCATGCCTGGTAGAGCTCTGTCTCCAAAACTGGACTATTATTTAAACAAATATAAATACCTTTAGTACATCTTATCTTTCAATCTGCCCTGCCTTCCAGCCCCCACAAGCTGAACTTCTGTTGGAAGCTTTGTCATTTAGAAGGAAAGAAAGAAAGAAAGAAGGAAATGTATCGGAGGACATCTGCAGTCCTCCAGCAATTCCACTGTCAGCAGCACTCGGTTCTGACTGGGAACGCTGCTTGTAAGTTGGGGTAACATTACATGGCCTACAGCACAACAAGAAAATAGGATCTAACGATGTGGGTAAGTTTCGTAACTAGAGGAATAGTAGAATAAACAGCCACAGAAGGCTGGAGTAATCATCATCACGAGGGACAGTCAAGACAAGATCTAACATCTGTCTTGCCTGCAAGAACTTGAGTCATGCTGGTGCAGGAGCTAGCTCACCCAAGAAAATCTATTCTTAGGGTCTCATAAAAACAACCTAACTGCACTGTACAGACTGAAAAGCAAACAAGGGAAATCTGTATCAGGACTGACACTCCACATCTTACTACTGCACAGCTCCTAGCAGGAGCTGTGGAGGCATCGGGAGAGCGGGGAATGCGTAACAAATTTCAGTAAGAGCTCTAGCAGATTTACACGCAGGAGGCTGTGATCTTAAGTGTCAAAAAAAGCAGAACAGTTTTTTCAGTAGAAAACATGCTTTGCTTAAAGAAACGCTAGAAATAAGCAACAAATTGAAGATTTGTCCTTCTGCAATCCACTGCTGTTTGTATTGGAATGTATAGGAGCAAATTCAAGTCCACTATCTTTACACTGAAAAATCCTTCTGTGTTCAGCTGTCAAACAGAGCATAGACTATTAAGGAGTTTTTCTGGGGCACTGGGAACCTGGATCTAAAAACTTAACGCTTAAATTTGACCTAACAGGAAAATGGAAAATGCTGAGTAAGACCCAATCATTTACCCAACTCCCTCCACGTTAACCAGCTTGCGAGCGTTAACTTCTTTCAGACCTCGACACAGCAACATACAGCGGGGGAAGTAACACAGCCTGGGAGCCCTGGCAAGGCTGGCTTCTTCCATCAGCGGGCAGAGCCTTAGTTCTCTCTAAGGCAGAGCTATGACCTGCTACAAACCTCCTCCTCCTCTGCCACCCCGGCCCTTATCTGTCGCTTGCCCCCAGCAAACACGCATGCAGACAGACACGAACATCTCTCATCAGAGAAACTCTATCTACAGTTTTTAGAAAAATGTCTCAAGAGAAAAGACAAGGGAGTTGTTCATATGCCTCTCACCTGGCTGGGTTTCATGAGAGCTTCCTGAGCAATGACCGAAATTACCGACATCCAACAGAAATGCTACTTTCTCATGTTTATTCCTGTAAACTACAAACATAAGAAATGCTGAATCATAACTTAGAAAATAGAAACTCTGTAAAGAAAAAAAAAAACAAACCACAAACAAAAACTCATTTCAGCTTCCTCCCTTACTTTTTCTTCCTCCCTCCCACTTCACACTTGGTGTTAACTTTGCCAAAGATTGGTCATGGTTTGGATAGCACATCTTGCTCTACACGTTCAGAACAGCAAGAAGTGCAAAAAAAACCCCTGCACAAACACCTCCTCCCCAAACAACACCCAAGCGGCAGCTAAAGCGAGTGATTAGAGGAAATAAAATGAGGCAACAAGAGCTGGCTGAAGCTTCCAGCTCTGCTCTTTGCTGGGTTTCTCTTGGGGTTTTTTATTTTGTTGTTGGTTTTTTTTGTTTGGTTTTTTTTGTTTGTTTGTTTTGTTTTTCCTTTCTCTGAGTCACAGAGAAAGCCAGAACACCAACAAAAATCCTGATCCCTGATCACAGCATTGAGCTAGATTCAGCTAGAATTTCAGCC
Organism: Cariama cristata; assembly: GCF_000690535.1. Classification (NCBI taxonomy): domain Eukaryota; kingdom Metazoa; phylum Chordata; class Aves; order Cariamiformes; family Cariamidae; genus Cariama; species Cariama cristata. The sequence goes on along the minus strand of NW_009607293.1, from coordinate 354 downwards.
CTGCATTTAATCTAACTTTAAACGTGCCTTCAAAATAAAACAAGCTACTTTTATTAACCTAGTCATAAAGTTTATTAAAATTGTTCATTAATGCTTCAAATGTAGCAAGAATGCATAGATCCCAAAATATACATATGTATTTTCTTATAGAAATAGATTATTCTTTATAATAAAAAAAACTGTAGGAACATCTTTAACAGATTACTCAATTCATGACTGACAGTTACACGAGATTGCATCATGTACACAGCATTCCCAGCCATGCTTAAAGGATTGCATCACTTTGCCCTTGCTCTCCTCTCGCTCTTTTAAATAACCCCAGCGCCCAGCAGCCTGCAGAGCCCACCCGGGGCC
>NW_009607292.1:0-9360 GCF_000690535.1 Cariama cristata | reverse complement strand
GGCTATCACTACCGTCATTAAAAATACAGCATTTTCCATTCCAACCTGAAATAACGGTTCTTAATTCCAGTATCCAGTGTGCGGAGGCAGGTTGGCTTGGTGCTTCGGAGTAATATCCTTGTCCAGTCGGGCTGTGCTGGCTTGCATATGGAAGGAAAAATCCTCCACAGATATCCTGGAACAACAAGGGCATCTGGTGAGATACACCTTGCAGACAGAGGACTACAAACATTCTTGCTGATCACAAAAAAATCCAATAGTAGTATCTGATTTTGTGACATCATGCAAAGATGACTGTCAGAAGATAATTATTGTAAATACAGGGAAGAAAATACTCTCATTTTTTTTCTGTCATAGCTTCTATTATTAGATCTAAGTGCCCCCTTCCATTCTGTTCCTAATGTAGTCTGAATACACATATTAAAAAATAAAAAGTCATTTGTTACCAGCATCTTCTTTACAGGCATTTTGAGATTACCCTCCTGTCTTGGGATCCAGCCAACTCTTATTTATGGGAGTCCCTGCTTCTCCTCCCTCCGATGCCCCCATATTCCCCTTTTCTCATCCTCATGCTCCAGATTTCATCCTCAGTCTCTCAGAAGCTGGTGTGTTTAAATGCTCCCATCGGTCCACCGTTCTAGCTGTCATCAATCTCCTTCAGACCTGCCACGTCATTCCAGAGCCGTTACTTCTGCAGGTCTTGAGGGTGCTGTCACGAGGGGCTGATTTACCACAGTGGCAGAGGCAGACAAATGGTTAGCTGCAGAGACAGGGCAGGCCAACGGAGCTTTGTAAAAGCTATAAATAGCATTCTTGGTTTGGAGGATTTTGCAACTGAAGAAGGCAAGGTGCTAATGAGGCAGGGAGGAGCACCTGCTCTTCAATGACATTGCGGACCTCCACCTTCTCCGCTGGAGAAAAAGTTAAAGGAGTTGATTAATATAGTTCAGGAAGGTTTCAGGATTAATTGTCAGGAATGTGAAGTAATCAACATTTTCTCCAGCAGTTAGTATGTTCAGTCAATAACAATGCCACCTTCAGAACTAACTATGTGCCCAGAATAAGTGAACACCAGGAAGCCCGGGACAGGACAACACTCAGTCTAAGGGGTTATAACAATAGAAGAGGGAAAAATCTCACTAACAACGCTGAATATCTTTCATTAATGCATATGGGAAACTAACAGCAGCCAGAAAAAAAAAAAACAAAACTGTTTCATTTTGCCGGTTATTCCAAGTAACTTGGTGTCCCCTGCGTGGAGGTGAGCAGGCTGCAGGCACATCAGCAGCTTTCTGTGCGTCCCAAGCCTCCTTAACCCGTGGAGGAGCTGCAGATGTCACTGCAGCTTCAGGCTTGGACTGATGGTCCCTAGCTATGTCCTCCAAACAGTAAGGAAAGCGTTTGGTGCCAGGAAGAAGAGAAATCAATAGATTAAAGAAACAGATTCAAACCAAACACTGCTCTTCTGGTGAAACTGTTGTATTTAAAAGCTAAGAATGAAATTGCTCTGTCATGAAAAACGTATGCCAGTGTTCTTAGCAACTGCGCACTGTTACCTCATTTTCAGATGAACTAATTAATTACAGTACCAGTAACTCACTGGCATATCTCAGGCATGGTATATCGGAGGAAAAAGCTCCAGGAAGAACTGACCTACCTACGATCTTCCTTAAGCAACTTTATAATGGGATAATTCCAGTCACTTAAAAGGAGTTACCCTTATTCAGAAGTCTACAAATCAGAAGTATGCTAAATATTTTACACATATCTGTTGTCAAAAACTATTTAACAGTCATAATTATATGAAATCATTGGCAGATGTGCTGAACACCCTGAAATTGAAGGGAGAATGGAGCAAATAAAACAAACTGTGAAGACATTTCTACATTTAAAAAATTGTTCCTCACACAGTCTGATCTGTATCCAATACAAAGATATTAATACCAGTCTTTTCATTACTCAGAATTGTTTCAGTAACTGCATCCAAATGAACATAATCATCTCTTTCCATGTGAGCAGGAATTCATGCTAATTGTACATTAATTCCCAGGATGAAGAACTGAAGTATCAGATGCAACAGCTCAAAAAACTAAATCTTGTTTAGTGCTAAAGTAACAAGTTATAAGCCTTACGTTTATCAAGAAAACTATTCATAGGTCTTCATTAACACACCGGAATCAATCCACAGCTGATAAAATCGCAGACCACGCAGGTTGAACAGTGCAACTCTATCATACTTTACTCAGACAGAACACATCTGTGTCTTTAAAGTTTCACAGCGCTGGTAATTTTATAGCTAGGACCCATGGCCTCCCATTACGCTGTGAGTCCTCTTTCCAAAGTGATAATGATGTGTGGACGTGGAAAGGGAATTATTTTTAAATCATGCCTAGTTTTTCTTGTTTGGGATCAGCTAGCATTTACTCTCACTTCCTTGTATTTCTCCCTGGCAATGCTGCACGGAGAACTTACATGTAGATGTCCTGCCCATTACGATTCCTCTGTGCACTAGCGTGACACTATGTTGCTTGATATCGCTGCCTATTCACCCTCTCTTTGTTGGTATTACCTAGATCAGAAACTTATTTCAGCAGTCATGCAAACCAGCCAAATTCCTGCAAGAAGATATGATAATTTCAAAAGCTAAAACATGCAAAATAGAAGGGAGATAGCTAAATAAACTAAGACCCAAGGGTTGGAGAACTACTTGTAACTAACAGCTCACTTGTTTCTGACTAGCTGTAAGATGGAGATAGAGCATTCAGCTCACTAAGGTAGAAAATTCCAGTATAATTAGTAGACAAGAATGAAAAAAACCCAGATTCTTGGCTCTTTTATTCTGATTGTTTGAATGCCAACATAGTATCCATGCATACTTCAGAAGTGACTGAGTCCAGTTGTTGCTATTGCTGTAGCAAAAACATTCCTAAACAGAGAATGCTTGGGTCAGACATCTGGCTGTGTTATTTTGTATTTGCACCGAATCCACAGTTCAGGGAATTTCACAAATTAAGGAGATCAAAGGTGTTTCCTGCAATGGGAGCAGGGAGGGTGTGTGTGTGTAGACATCTGCATATATGCATATATTACAAGCACACATACACAGTGTAACTTTTAGCTGTTGGTATAGCAGGGAAAGGAAGGTGGCTACAAGCTTCTATTTAGAAGTTGAAGCTCATTAAGTGTTTCCTGGAAGAGGCTGCTAAAAGCTTATGTATTTAGGGAAGTGACAGTTTCTTTTCTTACACATTATCTGCTGGAAACAAAAAGCAGAAAGAACACAACTAAAGACTTCTTGCCAGTTTTACACACCTGCCTTAGCAATATGAGCCCTTTTTCTCAATCCCTTCTCCCGGTTTGCTCTACATTCCGGTAAAATGCTCAAATAAGAAACTCAGCTGGATGACCTGAAGCCATTTATCCTCAACTCTGGGAGGACTGAACTTCTGCTGATGAATAGACCTTATCTCTTTGAGAAGATAGGTTCCTTTTTTTGTGCCCTTGCTTGCTGAAGAGGACTCATTAGGTTAACCAAGAGGTCATTAGGTCATTAACCGCCCAAGTAGTGGTAGATTTCCCATGACTTTTTACGGCTTGCATACATTGAGAGCTCCCAGACTTACTTTCACTAAAATTCAGGAAAAATTTTGTTTTAGAAGAAGGCAACAAAATAAGATGCTGAATTCCAAGACATATTCTGAACTGTTCCATCACAAAATAAGCTTTGCAATGTGCTTTGTATAATGCCTCTTTTTTTTTTTTCTTTTTTTTTTTTTTTTTTTAAATAAACACAGCGAGCACTAAAGCATCCTTAATTTTTTATGGGTACATTTTCTTATATTGCCTTTTCATATACCACTTTACTTTTGATACTTGCATGATATCTTTAGCAGTGGAGAAATGTACTAAATAAGCACATCGTTTTACTGTTAGTATATTTACATGGCTGAAAGCAGCTTTGTTGCATGCAGTGGATACACATGCTTTTTTTGAAAGGAAACTTTTGCACATCTGATCCATCTTGTTGGAAGCCTAAGACATCAGTTGCAAAGCATCACCACCAACTTCTCCGTTCATTGTCATTGATAACAATGCTCACATTGATCTGATTGGAACTGTGATATGAACTTCACAGTACTTTTCGCAGTTTTCCAGGTTTCTAAGCCTTGGGTAGAATCATCTTGCTGTTCAGTATCTGTAGCTCTTCAGCTCTGCTGAGCGCTGATTTGACTGATCATGCCATTGTGAAATGTGGGAGCAGCGGATGAGCCACAGGCAGTTTTGCGGCCATGGAACGCAACTGACCTATAAAACTATTGCTGGTCATATGAACATATTATAAAGGGTTTAAAATAGATATGTGATGCTTGATGAGAGGCTAAGAATGTCTTTTTGTGAGGCTAAATGACATATCTCTATTGAAATCAATATGGCTCAGATCTGCAAACACTAAGTACTGCACTGCAGCTGTATCTATTCCCTTGGTTTTTGTGCTAAAAAAGCGCAGAGTGTGGACATTACACACATCCATCTCAAAACTACCAGTCATCTGCTCCTTGCTGCCAGTCAGTTCATACAGCCATTATGCAAGAAAATACGAAATGGCTGATAGATTTCTAAAGAAAAAGTACTGGTATGATAAAGGAGACTTGAGCTGATTAACAACTACTACCAATCAATATCATAACCCTGATAAAACACAGAGTCCTGCTAATCATTAGAACTTCCCCTTCATCATGAAATGACAATAAGACCTTGTTCCAATGTACCTTGCAGCTCTCTAGTTGTTATGAAGAAGGAATCAATTGTCCCTGTTCCTTGAGCATACATGCCTGTGATAGTCTTCTGCACTCCTAGCAGGCTGCAAGGGAAGCCTAGAGACTAGACGCAGCCGACAGTGCACCAGAAGCACTTAGCTTTAGAAATCTGACATTCAGAAGGTTAAAGCAATGGGTCTGGTTTGAAGAAAGTAGGTGCTTTGCCAGAATTGCCTCTGGGAAAGTTTTTATGGCATAGACACCTAGAGCACTTACTTGTCTGCTGGAACAGAAAAATGGCGGTAGCCCAAGGGCTAAGGGAATTTCCTACTTATTCTTTCAATTGTTATTCAGGTTTCAATGTTACTGTATATCTTGCTAAAATGTTATACAGGTTTTACATTCCCACTCTTAAATTTCAATTGAATGCAGTACCAAGCTGTGCAGTGTCAACACAAAAGCTTAATAAGATTGTATCTGTCTCCTTAGATCCCTATATGAAGCCTATTGCTGGTTAAAATTAGCATATTATCCTTACTGGATCCTACTGCTGCTGACAAAGGATTCTGATTTAAAACTTGTCTGAAGATTCTTGCACAACAACGTCCTTGTATACAGTAGATTTTACTATCTCAGATTCCCTAATCCTCATTAAAAAGCTCACGAAGACTTCAGTCAGCACATCCCTTCCAGGCTTTAGCATTATTGCTCATATTTCCGCAGAAAGACAAAAAGGAAAGAGGAAAGATTTTTAACCATGATATGTCCAGGTAATACTGTATTTTTATAAATTAAGATTTTCTTATTCTTTATGCTTTTTTCTTAAAGCCTAATTACATATCATGCAGAGTGCTTCCACAGTAAGGGCAGTGCTTAGCCATTCAAATGCTGAAACTGTTATTGTTGTACAATTTGATAATGTATATTAGGTACTTCACGGGAGACATAGCAAGACATTGCCCTTGCCCCAGCGAGTCTGTAGTCTAAATTCTGTGTGATCTACCAAGAACCAGTGCCAAGCAGCAGAGACATCGATGAAATACTGCAGTAGTTTAATTGTGTATAAAATTTAAGCACATACTTGTACCGTGGCACATTCTTCTCTTTATCTTTTAATAAAAATACAGGAAAATAAAGATAAAATGCAGCAAATACGAATAACTATGCAATATGGCATTTTCACAGAGCATAGCAGAGAGAGGATGCTGTGCAAAATATTGTTACATGGAAAAAAAACCCCATGGGAACAAAAATTTCTTCTGGAAAAAACGGAGTTCAAGCTGACACAGAAACCAATGACTTATTAGGGTTGGCTCATGGAAACACCTACAAACATGTTCAAATTTACTCAGTGAGGAGTCTCATTGACTTAGAATATGTTCTCTTCCACTTCAAGGAATAGATGTAATTTCACATATCAAAAAGCAGTAATGCCGGTCCAAGAGGCAGTGAGATGTTTCCCGTGCTGGGTTAATATCCTGGGATGCAGAGGAAGCCAGAGAGAACAACTCACACCAATGGCAACGGTGTTCTGCATACACACTTATGCTTTGCAGGTAACACTTGGCTGAGTTTGTTGTATTAAAAATAACTCACTGATTAAAATGATTTCATTATTTTTAGGGTTCAGTTTAACACTTTAAAATACAAAGGTTTGCAAAGTGATAACAAAATTCCAATCAGTTTCCTGCTGGGAGCAGGAACTGGTGAGTTACAAGCCAGGTAGTTTTTTGCCTGATTTGTTTAGTTACAAAATGTCTTCTCAAACGGTATGTTAGAAATAGCAACACTGGCCTCTCTTTTTTGCAAACTTAACTAAAGTGTCACCCTATTTTCAGGAAGAGCCGCCTCTTAATTCTTCACCCAAGGCTCAGGTAAGCTTCATTGCTTAGTCAGCAGATTCTTTGTTCTCACTAAAAATCCCTTGGCTACATGTGCGTTTTCAATGATCACCTTGCCTGGAAAAGTGGATCTGGACATCTTCTGGGAGTGCAGAACACAAAAGAGCCTTGGAGCTCCAACCACCAGACACAACAGCTGACGTGGCGGGATCTTTACCTCCTCCTATGGAAAGTTTCCCTATGGACGTTTTTAGCAGTCATCGCAATGGTGCCTTGCGGTGATAAGTGACTTAAAGTACTTGACCATGGATCCAAGATCCAGCCATATGCCTTGGGAGTCAAAAGTAACTGAAATGTCACTAGCTATATCATTCCCTTACACACCTTTGGTGTAGACAGAGACTACTACATTTAACCATGCCAGTTATATGGCCTTTCCGTTCTTTATACCTAATTTTGAAATAACAATATTCCTACTGACTTCAGTAAGATTTCCCCCTAATAAGGAACCCATAGCACCGCTTATCATAATGAGCAAAAGCTAAAGGAGAAGCAGGGTGCTGGTAAGACATGAATTTGGTGAATACAAAGTTTGATTAACACACAGAAGACCAGTCTCACCGTTATTTCAAAACCAGAAGGTTTCCTGTACTGTTGTACCAGTGTATTTCCTTTCAACACAGAAGACCATTTCTGGAACGTATTCTACACCTAGTTTTACTGCTAATGTGTATATAGAAATATGTATAAAGTGTTTATATGGCATAACTCACTGAAAATTATCTGTCAGCTCCAGATGTGGATAATGGCTGAATAAAAACAGATAATCAATTGTTTTTTACAAAGGCTGTGGAATGACAATTTGACAGTAATTTGGAGCACATCTTAAATGCACATGGCTTGAATTTGAGACAGCGGCCGAGACAAAAAGGACACTGTCAGCCAATGTCCTCTGTCCCCTTCAGTAAATACTAGTCTCTCCGCAGTTTTAAAACGCTATGTGTGGGTGGACAACCTCTGTGAACAACAATGAAGTTGGTTCTGTAATTTGTCTAGCTTGGTAAGGATGTGTTCATACACAGCACACCCCACTTGCTGTCTGAAAGCTTGGGGATGGTCTATGCCAAGTGGAGAGAGGTGTACCACCAAACAGGGGTATCTTCTGCGTATCTTAGGCACCTGTCATAGGAGTGAATGGGATAGGACAGACTGGATCACCCGGAGGTATCCATGTCTCCCCATGGATTATAGAATAAGCCTAGATCAAACACATAACTTTTACAAAGCTAAATTTAAGCAAGATGAATCTGTGGTAATTTCAGCCTCTGGGAGCTGGCAGATGACTGGACCGAGAGAAAAACTTTTCATACCCATCTATCTTCTGCACTGATGCAGAACTCAGTCTCAATGTAGCCTTAAAATAAACACAGGATAGGAATGATTTGGCCAGACACAGATCTCTGTACAGATCTCTCAATCAGCTGCCTACTTTTTCTTTACAGCCAATAGACAGCAATAGAAACTTTTAGGTTCCTGTTCTTAGGTGACACATTTAATGCTAAAGTGGAAGTCTTAAATGGCCTAGATAAATTGTGCCTTCCAAGTGTTCCCTTTCTCTTTATTTCATTCGGAAATGGAGGACAGTACCATATGTACAAAGCCTAAAATTAAAACAATAACATAAACAAAATAAACCACAAAAATTCAGCTTCATGCCTAACCTATTTTCTGACTCACCAAACTGAATCATAGTCTTATTTCCAATGTTTTTCATATTAAGAATTCAGATTTTGAGGTGACCGCTGCCTGGGAAGGCAATTATTGAAAGCACCTTTATAAACACTCTGCAGCTAGCACCTGACTGTAGAATATAAGTGAGGCTGAATGATGCAGAAAGCCAGACTACACCGCTGCCACTGGAACCTGAAGAGCCTGCCTTCCTCTTCCGTAGTCATGCCTTAAATTGTTATTTTAAAATGCTACAGTGGCATCTTACGCATAGAAAAAGTGTACGTATGTATGTGTACTTGTGTATGTGCGCAGACGTGCATGCAGCTTTATGAATTGCCTATAAATTGGTCACCCTGGCACGTCTGCTTGTGGAAAGCAGGGTTGGGTAGTGGCCTGTCTGCCACTACAGTTTGCAACAGAGAAGTACTCGATCCTAAATTTATAGGTTTCTATATTTGGAATTTGTTATAAATGTATAGAATATGTATAGAAATGTATAGAATTTAGATTAAAGCATTATGCAAAAAATACCATAGAATATCCCGTATTTTGAATCTTTTCTAGATTTTTAGAATTATTTTTTGACCGCTTTGTCAAAGTCAGCATCACTGTTTTCGACCGTAACTGAACGGTCCCAGGTACCACCTAACACGGAGCGTGGCCGGAGGCACGAGGAGACTAGACGGACCGACGGCAACTTTGGGGGTCATCGCAGGAGCCGCCGTCGGAAGCAGCGGTTGAGAAAGCACAGATGCTCGGGCACGCGTACCAAACTAAAGGGTACGGAAGCAAAACACACCGCGTCCTTTGCAATACGCCGGTTGGAGACCAAAGAGGCACTACGAGCCGCTGGAGCAAGTACTCATTAAGATCAATTAAAGTCAGGGCTGCCCTGATGACACGCTGGGGACTCAAAACACCACGTTAAAAGCATGGCCTGCTTGGGCTGGGGTTAGGGCGAGACTTCCAAGCGGCCTGTTAAGAAAGCTTTGGGAGAAACCAGGCTGGGGCTTGCCACGGGCAGGGGGGCT
>NW_009607291.1:1262-1550 GCF_000690535.1 Cariama cristata | reverse complement strand
CAGCCAGTACTTGAGGTGGTGCTCACGGTGCCGGAAGGGGATGAGGATGGCCACCTTCTGCCGGGGCAGGCAGTCCAGGGGGGTGTACTTGCCGCCCTGGCGCACGTCAGGGTTCTCCCGCTGCACCCGTTCCATGCTCATGGGAGAGCTGAACTCGATGAGCAGGCGCCCGACTGCAAGAGGGAGGGCACGGTGATGTCCGCAGGACGGGACACGGTCAGGGTCACGGTCACCGGTTACTCCCAGCCAGGCTGGCAGCGCAAGCAGCGAGGGGGACCTGCCAGGGGG
>NW_009607291.1:950-1173 GCF_000690535.1 Cariama cristata | reverse complement strand
AAAACCTGAAAACAGCTGTCCTGGTACCGGTTCCAGGCGGGGGTTTCTCCCCTGCTCCATCCCTGGGACCAGTGGGAAGCCATGCCCAGGGCCCAGGGGAGGAGGACGCCACCCATTGGCACCCACCTCAGTCCCGTGCTCAGAGCCAGAGTCCAATTCCCTTGTTCTCGCCCACCCCACACATCTCACCTAAGCCGGGAGGTGTCTCCTGGCAGGGCTGCAA
>NW_009607291.1:0-882 GCF_000690535.1 Cariama cristata | reverse complement strand
TGGGGACGGGGCCTCAGCACCGGCTGGCCCGTAGCTGGGGACGGTGCCGTTGGGGCGAGAGGAGTTGGAGAAAGGGTGGGCGCGCGAGGCGTTCCTGGCATTGAAGCGGCTGAAGAAGTCCAGGTGCTGCGCGTAGACATCGAAGTAGAGGATCATGATGATGACGAAGTGGAGCAGGCAGAGCAGCAGCACGGCCTTGCAAATCCTTTCCAGGGTCACCCCCAGGAGCAGCCTGGTCATCTTCCGGGCACGGGCAGGCGGACATGTGCGCTCAGTGGGGTAGGGGGGCGGCTCCAGCCACAGTTCCGATCCTGCCAAGACACCCCATGCTCAGAACGCCGCTCGCCTGAGCCCCTAACTCCAGCTCAAATGACACTGGGGCAGCGGGAGCAGCACAGGCTTGATGCAGAGGTGATGGGCTTGCAGGTCAGTATGCCAGAGAGCACCCTAGGGAGGATGCTGCGCTCAGACCCCTGCTCTGAAGGCACAGCCATGAAGACACAAGAGGTCCCCAGCCCCACACAGCAAGTCTCCTCCCTGCTTTCCAAGGTCAAAACCAGGCCAGATCCACTCCCTGTCCCCAACCCCGCTCCAGCAGGGGACAGGGATACCCCCATGAGTGCCACAAAGAGCCTCCGTGGAGGCTGGGTCCTTGGAGACCACTCACACGCTCTCCAAAAACGTGACCAGCTTGGGAAGTTCCAAGGACACTGTGGGTGCCCCCACCAGCCACCCCTTTCCGAGGCACCCCATTTCCCTGCTCCCCATCCCACCTCCCACCCCTGCAGCGCTGCACCCCAGCAACAGCACCGAAGCAGGGCCGGCAGCGACCGCCACGCCGGTGCGGGCCCTCCCTGGGGCACCCAGTGGGGTGAGGAGCTG
>NW_009607290.1:0-9041 GCF_000690535.1 Cariama cristata | reverse complement strand
GCAGGCCCGCACCCGACCCCCTGCGCTGCCCCCGCGGCCGAGGTGCCCCCGGCGCCTCTGCTCCGCTTCCCCGCCGTACCTTGGGTCGCAGCGGGAGGGGTTCCTCCCTCTCCCACACACATCGCTGCTGGGGGCCCTCATGCAGGGAGAAAGCTTGAGTGAAAGAATAGCTTCCCTTGTTGGAGAGCTGTGTCGTGCCCAGGCATCTTCAGGCGGGGAGTGCTGCTCTGGGTCTGTTTTGAAAAAGAAAAAATGTAGTCTTACCAGCAAAACTCCGTTTGTGTGGTGAGAGTAGCACAGGGTAGCAACTAGAGGAGGGAAGGCAGACCAGGTTACTGGAGAGTTAGAGGAAAAGTTGCTAGTACTTATCATTGACACTTAAACTAAAGCTTTAGTTGAGCTAAACAATTACAGATAAGTTTTAAGATGAGTTAAGCATGTTTATTCTCAATTCAACAAATGTGAAAGAAAAATCACTTTTCATCTAGATAGCAACAAGTCCACTGTAGCTTGCACAGCGATACAAAATGGAGAACAAATTTATGAGGTGACATTTAATTTAATACAGACAATTTAAAAAAAGAAAAACCTGAAGCGTATCTCTTCAGATGTAAATGATAATTCAGGTTAGGTTAGCTGGTAGGGAAGATTATCTCAGCGAAAAGTTTTAAAAGTCATTTAAAGTTTCTTGCCCTTTTCTATTTTGTGTTTTCACATGTCTTTGTTTTGCATCTCTTTTAAGTCATGTCTGTTAACTGCAGTCTATAGCATGCATAACTACAGTGTATTTCACAAGATCGAGTTTTTCATACAGTTTGTCCAATCTCTTTCACAGTTCTGAAACAATCCTATGCAATTGATAAAGCTGGAAATTCAGAAGTGACCTAAATCTCTAATTTCATCTTCATTTTTCTGCATTTCAGAGATTAATTTTAAATGGCAGTTACTGGCAACAAGAAATATCTGGCTGAGTTGCTAGCAATTCTGTGCACTGTTAAAGGATGTTGCCTCACTGGAAATCCAAAAACATTTGAAAAAACAAACAAACATGGATGATTAAAATAGGAACCAAGTCAATGACTGCAAACATTCGGTTATCAGCTTTTTCAGAATTGTTACTAAATGAACAGCATTTCTTTAAGTATCTGTTGACTTGTCACTGTGGGAGAAGTGATGCGTACATACAGAATAATGTACTTCATGAATTGGTGTGGGGTTTCTGTGATTTTTTCAGAGGAAAGTAATGGGGTTTGATTTTGTTGAACTCCTCTGTAATGAAGCAAGGCTGTAATTTGCTATAGGTAAGAATTCTACTTTACTATAATAGATTCTTAGATAAAGAAAAAGAACTTTTTTGGATTAGTTTTACTTCAGCAAGGCTCATATAAAAAATGCTAGTTAGTCTTTAGGAATACTTGTTACTGCAGTTATGACACCGAACCTATTCATAAAAATAAGCAAACAGGACCACAGTGCTTCTGATGGAGCTAAAAAGAGGAAGATGATGCAAAATAGAAAAGGGCAAACATCAAGAGCAAGCATCTATCTTAAGACTTTTGAAGGAATCTCAAGTATTACCTGCCTGAAATTTTTCATGCATTTGCTGCCTTCCTTCATGAGACTTTATTGTGCATGTAGATTTTCTTAAAAAAAAAAAAAAAATTCTGTTTTATTACATTGCTTCAGAAAGTTCATTGGAAAGCAACATTTCAAGGACCATTAGGAATATTTGATTTAGTTAACAAGATTCATGTATAAAAGTTTAATTTATAGAAAGTTGTGATCAAACATACAGTTTGATCATCATCGCTAAAGAATATGAACTAGAAAAGGATAAATAGGATTTTAGGAGTTCTTTGTAGGCCAGAAGCTGGGTTAAATGTTTTTGAAAGAAACTTTCAAGTAGGTATGCAAATGTCTAAAGAGAAAGGAAAATAAATCTAGTAAGAGAACTGGATGTAAAGAGATATTTTTTTCAGATCTTTCCCTTCTCATCTGTGAAAGGTTATCTCTTCAATTTTGCCACTGCTGCTACAAAAAAGATATCTGAATCTGTTGCCGAAACAGCACAGACGATAAAGAAGTCTGTAGAGGAAGGAAAAATCGACAGTATCATTGATAAGGTATTTTATTTCTAAATACTTGATCTGATAGATCCGTTTGCTTACTGTTCTTCTAACATGTGACAAATGTGGCACATGATAACGTTTCTTTAAGCTGGCTTTAGGAATTACGTATTTCAAGAGCAGATATCTCCTGTCATGATAAATGATGTGACTGACAGTTTATTTGGGGTAGACATGCCAAAAAATGGTCACTCTGCTTTACTCAGTACTGCACTTGTGTTCCGTTCCTTCAGGATGTAGATACACTGGAGAAAGACAAGAAGAAAACAGGAAAAATGCTGACATAGGAGGAAAGGTTAGAAGAATTGGTAGAGACAGGGGAATGTCTGGGAGATGTGTGGATTGGGTTTTTTCCCCCAGTTTATTTAGGTCGAAAGAGGAATGCTATAGCTTGCATCTTAAATGCATCTCTGAAACAAGATTCAGAATTGGGTCAGCTTTGTGGATCTTGTATACTAAGACCCTAGAAATATACCTGTCTAGCTCATAAGACCTGGTGAGTTAATGAAACAATTGTCCTGTTCTTTCCTAAATAGGACTATTGTCCTATTCTTTCCCTCACCCCGACCATGTCACTTATCTCTTGCCCTCCTTGCTGCCAGCTCCAGTTGCTTAACTAATGCCAGCAAGTTTTCTTCCAGTGCTTTAAGTCACAAACTTGGCAGAAAGAAAAGCACAAAAAAAAAAGAGGCAGCAATAAGTGCTATGTAGTGTGCTGTGTTTGTTAGGGAGGGTAGCTTGGAAGGAGAACTGTCAAAAACCAGTCTGGCTGTAGTGGGACTGCATTCAGGAGTGTCAGACATGGGAGATGCAGCCAGAGCCCTCCTCCTGCTCCTGTCCCTCGGGCACCAGGGGAACTAAAGTGTTGACTTTTTTTTTTTTTTAATACAATGAAATTCAATTTCTTGATATAATTATGTGTTCCAAATTAATCATCAAATACCACTTCCAAATTTCTGTTGTGATTGAATTTTGTCTCCAGATTTCATTGACTTTTTAGTGACAACTGTCTATATATAACAGCAGAGTTATATTTCCTACTGCATTATATTAGTCTAACTTAATTTTAATCAACATCAAAAAGGAAAAACCAAGTAAGAAGGTTATTTGGTAGTTTAATACACAAATAATAATGCTCATGAGAAACTGTAGCTAACTACCTACAGCATGTTTTATGCCTAAAATACCATTTTCTTTTTTCTGTGAATGCCTTAGAGTAATATGAATTCTCTGTTTTGATAATAAGTTTATATATGGGAGAAACAGGATGATAGCTATATCATCATAAAGCTTTTTTCTTACACCATATAAATTATTTTATTCCATAAATATAAAAAATTCATATAACTTACAACCAGGAGGAACCACAATGATCTGTTTGTATAACAGGCACTACAGTAGTTCTCTCACTGATGTTAATCTTAAACTGAAATGCTGGGTTGTTGAACAAAAAAAAAATTATGAGTTTATCAGGATTTAGCTTGAACACTTGCATGCTTTTTGGCAACTTGTTAAGCCATAGACCTCACTGCATAAAATTTGTATTTTGTGAGTTGTTTAAGTATTAATTTCTAGCTTCATGGTTTTTTGCCTCTGCTCTCAACTACAGAATAACATTTGCATTGTTACTTCTAGATTATCGCATGCTGACTTCTGAGACGATTCTCCATTATTTAATTTAAATTCAATGCAGGATATTTCTAAACATAATTTTTTTTGATGAAAATTTGTCAACAACCTAAATGGAAAAATTAGTTTATTTCAACTAAGCAGACATTCTGAAAAATCATACTTTATAATTTTACAAGTCTCATTTATTGCAATGGATATATTTCCAGGGCAACTCTTGAAACTTACTGTAAGGCCAAGGGTATCTTTAAGTGTTTAATGGTTTACAAACATGTTTAAATAAGTCTAAACAGTCTGTTGTCTGTATTTGATATGGTAAGGTGGTAAGTGTATATGCATAGTATGCTAATGTTCAAATTATTGGCTAGGATTTTCCTTCTTTTCTTTTTTCGTCCCCTGAACTTGATAAAACTATAAATATAGTTTTGAAAGCATACACCATAGTTTAAACTTTTAAAGGCAAAAACCAAATGTTTCAGTAAAGGGGAATGTATGATTTACATGAAACAACTTTAATTAACTTATAAAAAGGGCCACCGGGGTATAAGAATATGATCCTGCAGTGTATTTGAAAGCACTTTCTGAGTGAACATGAAACAAGAGGAGTGAAATTTTTTTTGATTGTGGCTCCCTAATTTTTATTTTAGACAATTATTGGAGATTTTCAGAAGGAACAGAAAAAATTTGTCCAAGAACAGCAAACAAAAAAATCAGGTAATGTATGCTTTTTTTGATAATGCATAACATTCATAAGGTAAAACTCGCTGGAAGCTGGATGATTGAGCTGTATCAAAACTCTGTTTAATGGAACACATTGTGGCAGAACTTAAAGTATATTGTGTAATAGCAGGATAATATTTTTAAGTGAGGTTAGTGTTACATTATATAGTTGGTTTAGATTTGCTTTTTAACCAAATTCAGCTTTATGAAATTAACTCAAAGATCACTGTGCTAGCAAAGCTGATCTCTTATTGTTGTTTTGAATCTTTAGCCTGTGTATTTATTGAAAACAGGCATGCAGATTTCTTTTGAGCTTTAGCAGTCATGTCACATTTTTGTAATGAAATTAAAAACATTGGTTAGAGTTTGCACTATAGTATTTAATTAACTCTGTTGTAGGAGTTGCTCTGCTTACATTAAAGGCATAATTGCTCTTTTGCTTTCCCATAAATCATTTGCTTTATAATTATCTGTGATCTAAATCCTTTGAGTTATCCACCCATGTACTATTGACATCAGTGGATCTATTTCGGACTTTAAAATAAGCATGGGGGGGGGTTTATGTTGCATTTCATCATTAGCCTTTATCTCTTTTAGTGTGTTACCCGAATGCAATAATTTCTGACAGTTTGAATGATTAGTGGCTCTATTGTTAATCTTGAAAATGAGCTGGCTTTAAATGGATAGTAATAAAATTTTTCATGCTGTCTTTAGTTAGTATGTTAGTCTGGTTTCTTCTTGCAAGACTGCTTATATGATGGTGTTGTCCGTCTTTTTGTCTCTGTTAGTAAACTTTGGCATCTGTTAACATATTTCTACAAGTTTCATGAAAATAGGTAGCTAGACTGGTGAAAGAGGAGTAACAGATGGCCTAACTGAAAGAAGCATTAGCATCAGTTGTGAATCCATGTGAGTGAAAGATCTTGCTGATGTCAGGTGCATAGGCAAATAAGCATTGTTAGTTTAAGTGCACAAGCATTATTTGTCAGCTGTTACAGATGCATCATAATGTCCCTGTAGGCTGAATTTGCATTGACACTGAAGAGATTAATAGATTACTATACATCTACAATAGTTTATTTTTCTGTACGTACAGCCTATAGAACTGTTTTGGAAGTATCTGTCTAAATATATATATCAGCTGAACTTGTGTGCTTATTCAGTGTATAACATGCTGTAATTTATAACAAATTTATAACTTATTCTTCTCCATCATTAAAGAACTGGTGTCTTCTGGGTGTTGGAAAATTAATACAACAGTAAACTATTTTTAAAACTTAATTTAGACAAAGTTTACATGTTTAAAGTGAGTCTAGAAATTTCTGTTTACTGGCAGCTTAACCAGTTATGCAGCGCTACTTCAGTAACTAAACTAAGAGGCACCAAGTTCTGACTGGCGCACACTGTAAAGAAATCTCCACAGTTTTAGTTTTACAATAACAGAAATCAGCAACTATTAAATTTTTTTTTGTTTTTATCTCTGGTAAGCAAAAATCCATTCCTAGAGTTTCTCTCTTATGCCATGAGCTTACTTTAGGAAAAAGGAACAATTAATTGGCTTACTGATGTGAGTCTGCTTATTTTTGTGACATTATATGTTACTTTATGTAAGGTGTTTTTTGCGGGGTTTTTGTTTTGGGGTTTGTTTGTTTGTTTTTTAAAGTAGTACACATGCAATTGTTTTCCTTTCAATAACAGAAGCAGCAGTGCCTCCCTGGGTAGACAGCAATGAAGAAGAGACAATTCAACAACAAATACTGGCCTTATCAGCAGTAAGTATTTCTTTTCCTGTAAGGTTTGAAATTTTTCTGTTGAAGAAGTTAAAACCTTCATTTATTTTTTTTTTTTTTCAAAGTAAGTTTGGCTGGCATTATTAAATTATGTATTTTCAGTATACATCTTTTAATGTGCCTGTCACTCCACTGATCATATGCAAGAGTAAACTGTTCGTTCAGTATCAACTTGAGCCAAAACAGATCCCCAATATAATTTTTTAATTTTTATAAAGTCTTTACAGCTTTGTGGTGTGATAGAATTATGTGGGAAGTGGGATTGCTTTGATGGTCTTGTGTGTGAAATATGATATACTTTTTCTGCTATCAGTTAATGACCATAAATATGTTCTTCAAAGGATAAACGAAATTTTCTGCGGGATCCTCCAGCAGGTGTGCAGTTTAATTTTGACTTTGATCAAATGTACCCTGTTGCAATGGTGATGTTACAGGAAGATGAACTTCTCAATAGGATGAGGTTTGATCTCGTTCCCAAACAGTAAGTAATTTCTGCTGGTAACTATGTATCATTGTACTTTTAATGTGTCTGTAAAGATTCGGAAATTACTCCTTTGTCTTTTCACTTCCTTCAGTTCGTTCTTTATGTACTTCCTTTGCATGTATTTTATATCTGCTCATTTCAAATGCGTGGAATATTGCATGTGCATTGCGATTTACCAGTTGGAGGAAAGAACAGAAGTAGATCTGTTATACATTCAGAATTAATAAGGACCTATTGACTTAATTCTGGGAGAGGCCTTAAATTTTTCCACGTCCAGTGTGCTGAATTAATTGAAAATCTTTTTCCAAAACAAAGGTAAACACAGCAACAGGAATGTTCAGACCTGTTGGTGTAACTGACACCCCAAA
The DNA here is from genome assembly GCF_000690535.1 of Cariama cristata. NCBI lineage: Eukaryota > Metazoa > Chordata > Aves > Cariamiformes > Cariamidae > Cariama > Cariama cristata. Next base: position 1,924 of record NW_009607290.1, on the reverse strand, counting down.
AAGGTTATTAGAGATAGTCAAGAGGCCCCCTGGAGAAATGGTAAAAGAATGTATCGCAAAACAGCAGCAAGGCAAGCAGGAAAAACTGGTTTTGAATAGGCAATGTGAAAAGATCTGTGTTGTGACTGCCTTCCTTCTAGTGGACCTAACTAAAAGATCCATAAGGTCTTTGTCCAAGCAGTCATGGCCTGTTCCAGTATGGTTTCTTGATTCCAGCTTTATTCCAGTGCTGTTCTCCTTCCTTGTCCAGTCCCAGACTCTGCTCCTAAAGCTTGTCTCACAGGTCGACATTCTTGTTAAGCAGGAGTTCCCAACATCAGTCTGCTTGTCTAAGGATGGAAACAGGAAAGAAAACATCTTTGAGCTTTTCTATCTTAAATCTCCTCCTTTTGTAGACCTTCCCAGCTCCTCATTATTTATCCACTTCCTTGCTGTTCTTTGCTGCTGTCAGTCCTGAAGCTCTGTCCATATGCTAGGTCTTCATCAGATCTGTCTCTGATGCTCTGTCTTCAGCCTCTGGTCATGCTATCCTTGCCTATTCTACCACATTGCTTAATAGGGGTTCTTTTCTTGTTCTTAGTCTCAGTAGGTAACTTTACTCTCACCTTTCTTTCTTTCTTGACCTACACATCTTCCTCCTCTCAGGTCTTGTCATTTCTAGTTTCTGTTCCCTCTGGGTTAAAGTTCGGTCTTTTCGTACTTGCTGGAGGGTTATCAGAGGGAATTGTTACCTAAGAAATGGGATAGTCTCCCACTTAGCAGCGCTGATCATTTCCAAGATGACGGTTTCTAGTTCCTGAAGGTCCTGTGGACATGCTGAAAGATGTGCAGATAGTGAAATAGTTCTGCTGCAATCTAGGAATGGCTTCTGCCTATAGATCAAGTTGTTTAGTTCCACCTGAGGTCTAGGGAAGACGTGGATGAATGTGGTTTTGACAATGATAGAATGTTGGGTTTAGAAAGGAACTGAAGAGAATGGGGTTGTTTGGCAAGAGAGATGGAACAGCATCATATTTTTCGAAATTATGTATTGCTGCATGCTGTTAAGCTTTTTCTAAAGTCATAACATTATTATTAAATGTTCAAGTCCATTGTAACTGTCATGTAAGAGATCAAGAACTTCTACAACGATGGATTTCTTTAAACTGTATTAATATCACAAATTTCTTTTTTAAGTTTTTACTTAAATGGCAGCTATGTCTGCTCCTTCTCTCTGCAATTTTATTTTATTGCTAGATGGTAAAAGGAACCATATTTCCAAATGTAGTAATCAAAATCCGTTTGTTCTCTCTAGTGTAAAGGAGGAGGTGTTCTGGAGAAATTATTTCTACAGGGTGTCCCTAATTAAACAGTCTGCACAACTTACTGCGCTTGCAGCTCAACAGCAAGCAGTAGGAAAAGAAGAGAACAAAGGCAGAGAAGAGGATAGTCAACTGAAAGGTATGGGAAGGATTTGTTTTAGCACAGCTCTTTAAGTTAGGGTCATGCATAATGACTCTATATATCAGGTGATGTTGAATTTTTATCCTGGATTTCCTATTAAATCAGGGCTTCTCTCACCATACTTGGTGAGTTTGTCCAGATCGGGGAAGAGGAGGGTCCTAGTGCTTTTAAACCATTTTCCAATTTCAGCCAACTTTGTCAGAAGAGCAGAAATCTCAAGAGATGAATCTTTGTACTTGGCTGATAACAGCTCAAGACCACTTACGCTCTCTGGTGTGCTTTTTTGACTTGTCAGAAAGAAGTAGGAGGTACCTTTGGTTCACTTGCAAAGACAACAGGTACTAGTCAGCCCAGCCAGCTGGCATATGGTTTGCTCTTGGCTTTTGCTTAGGCCTCAGGCCAAACAGAAGTTCATGAGTGATACGAGGGTAGAATTACTGTAGTGGTGGAGGCAGACACATAGAATCATAGAATCATTATG
>NW_009607289.1:0-4765 GCF_000690535.1 Cariama cristata | reverse complement strand
CTTCCACCCCGGGATCAAAAATCCCCCCCAGTGACCCAGTGTCCCCTGCCCTGCCTGGCACCCACGTCGCAGCCTGCCCAAGCCCCGTGCCTCGTTAGCATTCTCCCAGTTAGCAATGAGATCGAGCTTATCTTGATAGATATCCCGACGGACAGAATAAATGCCACTGCTGCAGTCGGGTGACTGGCACTCACGCGCTCTGATTCTTGTTTTCCCCCAGACAGAAGTCTTTGCCCGGTTTGTAAAGTGCTGTGGGATGTTTGCTGAAAACAGCCCCGTGTCCACCGCTGACTCTCAGCAGTGCAAGTACCTCGTCTCGACCAGACTTGCTATTTTGGGGTGAAGTTTTGTAGCACGGTTCAGTTTATTAGCCCCTAGGATTGACTCTGTCAGTCTCTGTTGCCATAAAGAATGAACCCTGCTCCTCTGAATTTAAACATTTCTCCTAATAAGTGGTTCCTTAGCTGTGAATATATGGATGCACTGTTGTATCATGTCTGTGATTTTGCATTTTCCCCACTGTCTCTTCTGCCTGACATGATAATAAGCTATGTGTTAAGCCAGAAAAAAGCAATTTTCTCCTGAGGTTAATTTCTTTGGATTGCCCACCTGAAGTGGGGAGTTGCATATAAATTCTAATTTGTTCTGAAGTGGAGAAGATTGAGTTATTTTTTTGGCATAGATGATACGATGCAAATCCTTATTGACACACTGGGTGTTTTGTTCTGTCTTCCTAGCAATTGCCTTTGGAAGAAAATGATATTAAAACCAGTCTTTGGCTCCCTGGACGGCAGCGCCCATGTGCCCAGCGTGCCCGTTCCAGCAGGGAGGAGCCCCTCCGTCCCTGCGAAAGCTCCGAGCTGAGTCTGTCACCTCCAGCCCGCTGCCGGTCCCCACTCTGGGGACACCCACGCAGCCGCCGAGGGGGTGAACTGGGGTGATCGGCGGTGGGAGCTGCGACCGGCACCCTGCCAAACGCGGCATCACGGGTGAGCCTAGCGCAGAGCGGCACGGTTTGACCGGGAAAGGCTGTTAGAGTTGGTGACTGCTGCTGGCCCTAACCATGGGTGCTGTCCTCCTGCTGCCAAGGAGCAAACCCTGCCTGCAGAGAGAGCCTCAGGGCTAGTACGGTGCTGGAGAACGCACACGCTCGGGACAGGAGCGGTCACTCATTTGTCCATGAAAACATAAAATCTGCATTAAGCTGATGGCCATGAAAACATCAGCTCCTTCTAAGACAAGCCTTCAGAGGGACCGTCCTCTTCTGCTGGTGGCACCGTTGTGGTGTGGTCCCACTCCACGGGATGTGGAGAAGATGTTCCTCTTCCCATGGCACCCACCTCCCCTCTGCTGGGATGGGGCCGGGGCCGAGCAAACACCCCTGCCGTCCCCACGGGCCCTGGCTGCGGTCCCACCGCTCGGCAGGTCCAGAGCTCCCCCACCCACCCCAGCGCTCGCAGTCCTTCCCTGGGACGGCACGTCGGGAAACCCGGCCTTGCAAAGGGGTCCAGGGGTGGCCCCGGAGGGCGTCAGGCATCCATGCCCCTACCTACCGCTACCTCCGCAAAGGCTACAGCGCGCTGAGGGTCGGGGAAGGGAAGAGTTTCGGAGGAGGGTTCCCCAGGACAGCAGCCCCACGCCGGGGTTTGGTGCTGTGCACGGCACCACCGATGCGCAGCTGGGATGTAAGGGGGGTTACCTCTTTGGCTACCTTTTGAACTAGCTCCAGCTTTAAAACAAACAACAGAGAAAAACTGCTGGATTAGCAGCGATTTAAATGCTACCACATACAAAAACTTCTCTGGAGCACAGCGGATGAGAGTAAGCTAATTTCAAAGATCGCAGCTCGTGTTCAGTGTTTCCAGTGGCTGGTCTGGGCCCTGTTTTTTTAGCAACGGCCGCTATTGCATGAGCTTACGCACAGGCTTAAAGTGCTGCAAAATCATGGCCCAGTTTTCAGCGGGAAGGTTGAACAGAAGGACATTTGGCAAACCCAGGTCTCATTAGGAGCACGTTTCACGGTGACGTTACCGTGACCTGAAGACGAACATCCCACCAGCACAACCAACATCCAACTGACCTGCCCCGATAGCGGGAGCTCTTCTGGGGAGTGGTGCGGAGTCAGAGCATCCCGCGCATCTGGGGAGCCTGGAGCCGCCACAGGAGGGGAGCACAGCCTCCGACCCCCTGCACCGGCACTGAAGGTACCGCGACCTCCCAGCTGGGCGTCCAAGGCTCTCCGCTGGGGGAGCGGAGAGGTGTAAGGAGAAGGCACACGCCTGAGGTGTAGGTGGGAGCTTCAAGAAGCCTACCCACCAGTGAAGTTGGACAAGCGAAAGAAATATAGACAAAAATTAATTTATTTGGCTAGGTAAGGGGTAGAGGGTTGGGGAAGGAAGAGGAATCAAGTAGCAAGAAAATCACATATTCAGAGGGAGAAAGCACTGTGCTTTGGCCATGTGAAGAAACATTTCATAAGAGCTGGGGCCCGCTGAAAGGCAGAGAAAAGGCAGTGTGCTCTCAGACACACACACAAAAAAAAAAAGAGGCAAAACTTGCCCTCTCCACTAACGTGATGGAAATACTGATCCGAGGGTCCCACACTCTGAGCCCCCTCGTCGAGTGTGGCACCGTACCGTCCCGGTACTCGGGGAGGGAGCAAGCAGCTGACCCACGCTCCCGCCGGTGCCGGAGGAGGGGTCCGGTCCCACGGGCACGGCAAGGTCTGGCCAGAGCAGCTCTGCCTCCGCGGGTGCTGCCCTCCTTCTCACCAGGGCTGCCGGAGGATGTGCCTGCTCCTGGGGCAATCAGCTCAGATATTGCCTCATCTGAGTCCATTTTCTTGCAACGGAGCCTGAAGTCTAGAAATTTTCCACCCGTTATTTCCCAGAGCAGCACGCCAAGCTGCACGCCCTCAGCGTCACTCAGCGTTTCATAGAGAGGGGAAAACTGGGATTTTTTTTTCTGCGTTGCGATTAATATGTAAAACTCCTAATTAATGATGGGTCTCATAGCAGAATGCATAAGTACTTCTTTTGTATTTGATAACAGGGTATATTTGAGGGGCTCTACACCTAATTATTACTAACCAATTTCCTTTAAGAGTGGGCAGCCCCACTTTCCTGACAGCACCCGATAGAGGCACTTAACTACATGGAAAAAAACCTCTTAAGGGACAAGGGGAAATGATTTGGGTTGGTGATAAGTCTTTACCCTTACCAAGGAAACAGAACTGGTAGGGACCCAGGAACGCATTGCGCTGCAATGTCCATGTTGGTGGGGCTGGGAAAGAGCCTGTCCTTCCTCAGCCCCGACTTCAGAAACGCCCACGTACACAGGCAGAGGTTTTGATGGAAGAACATCGATGCTTTGATTACTGTAATTGTTAAAGTCTGAACAGAGACCTGACAGCAGCATCCCCACGCTCCCTGAGCCCAAGAGCCACACTGTCTTATTCGGTTGCAAAACCATCCAAATTCAGTGCCAAACTCAACCAATGCAATTGAAAAAGGGAAGAAAAAGAAGGCTGATGGCCTCAGGAGTTGGATCACATGTAGCTCAGGTGGTCTGCGAACCTCCTGGACCTCCTGGGTGAGGGGCTGGGCGTGTAAACGCTGGTCCTTGCGGCCGCTGCAGGAGAGGAGGGTTTTCAGGAGAGATTTTGGGGAGAAAAAGTTTGGGTATTGGGGAGGGCCAGGCAGACTGGCGTATTCCTGCTAGAAGTGACTGTGAAGAACATATGGTTTAATTTAATGCAAGAGACTTTGTAGATTATAATTGAGTAGATAATTGGGAAAGGATGATAATTGTTTATGAGAGGGAGGGATTTAGTAATTATTCAAAGCTGTTTTAAAAGACTTATAAATACTCCTTGACAAAGGCCCAGGAGGGGCCAAACGTCGGCTCGATCATTTCCCTACCTCTCCAGAATTAATGTTTAAGCATGTATGATAAATTAGTAATAAGGTGCAGTAGGCTGCTGAGCACTCGCGGGTGCTGGGGGGTGGGATGACGGGGGGATGCCCAGGGCCGTGGTACCCATGCCCAGCCCGGCATCCTCATCACTTCTCCCGGCTATCGGTAACCTGGTGGAAATGCCTCGGCATGGAAATTTGCATGGAGGTGTACAAAAACATGCATGTGCATGTACAAAAGCTGCTAAAAAGGAGGTCAAAAGATGATTTAACTCAAAAGGCACTGCTAGCACACCTTCGGAGTTAGGTGTGCGCTGCGGAAATGCACGCACGAGCGCGTCAGCACCAGTCCTTTCGCAATTACCGTGATTTCTTTTACGCTGAAGAGTGAACGTTGATATCAATTATTTAAAATTCTGGACTGTCAAAATATATGTGAATAAACAAATCTGAGCGGGCAAACAACACTCACGTATACCAAATATTTCTTCTCTTCAGCGTGCCTCTCCAGAAAAGCCTGAACGTGTATCTAAAATAATTAGATTTTGTTCAGTAATCAAACTCAATCAGATGGATTCTCTGTGAACTACTTTTATACCCACAATGAGGAATGTGTGTCGTTCTCTATGCATTTGCATATTTTTCCATAAACCTAAAACCAATCAATTTTGAAGAGTTATGATAATATAAAGAATCTGAGGCAATTACATATCTTTTAAACAGGGATTCAAAACGCATTCTGCTGACAGTATTCATGTAGTGAAAGAGTCAAAACTTCTTTAACCCTTTCAGCGACGTCCCCGTTTGGGCGCGGTGACTCAGGCCCGGGACATCGCTGGCTGCAGGAGCCG
>NW_009607288.1:0-21963 GCF_000690535.1 Cariama cristata | reverse complement strand
CGTGGGGGGGGACACAGGGGTCGTGGGAGTTGGTATGGGGGGTTTGGGATTGAAAAGAGGAAAGCAGGAGTGATGAGGGGGTTGGAGGTCAGTGAAGGGTGGCTGGGAACCAAGCAGGGGACAGGAGTTCGAGGGGCTGGTGCTGTGGAAGGGGACAGGGGCACAGCAAGGGGTGGAGGTGACCCAACCTTCACCTCTCCCTTGCTCTGCCTGCATGAGGTCGTCAATGCCTTGCCCACCCCAGGGAGCCCAGCGAGGGCTCGCTTGTGTCCAGACTGGAGGTGGTGACCCTGCCCTCCCGCCTGCCTGGGGACCTGCCTGTGAGGATCTGTGCCCGGGAGCTCCAGCTGCCTGTTCATGAGTGGCCACACACAGGACCTGTGGGGCAGTTTGATGTGGGTGTGGTGGCATCATTTGGCCGTCTCCTAAGTGAGGACCTTATTCTGCAGTTCCCATAGTAAGTGGGTTGACAGGACATCTATTGCTGCTTCATTAGCAAAGCTAGATGCTGTTTTTGAGTCAGCATCTGTGGCTTGTAGCAGGTGAAGTCAGTTTCTCTCCTGGGTTCATCTGCTTAGCCTGAGCCCTACTTCTGTCTTTGTGAGGTTCACTGTTGTTCTTTAACACGTTGATGTAGATCTATGCAAATGTTCAGCAGAATGTGTTTACCTTCATTTCTCTCCCTTTCTGTGTTCACTGGGAAACTGAAGGTTATATAGTGTGAATTTTCCTTTAAACGTATATTTAAGCCAGTAACACTTCAGAAGGTTGGAGGAGTTAATTCCTAAAGTGGTTTCAGCGTAATAAATGTTGCGCACCCATTTACATTCAGCTTCAGGTACTGTTCCTATTATAACTTTAAAATATTTCATTTCAGTGGCGTGCTGAATGTCCATCCCAGCTGTCTCCCACGATGGCGTGGTCCTGCACCAATAGTCCACACAGTGCTTCATGGTGATAAAGTGACTGGGGTGACAATTATGGAAATAAGACCCAAAAGGTAGGTTAGATGTGATTCCCAAAACAACTCACTGCTGCTGTTGCCTCTCAGGACTTTAAATCATCGCCAGTTAAGTCGTTGTTTAAATCATTCTATGCAATCACTATTTGTTTTGTGTCTGTGTTTAATATTAAAATTTGAAACACTTAGAAACTTTCATCTGACCATATGAGACTTGCCACAAATACAGTATTTTAGTGAGCGTGTAGTTTTCACTCTAGACTCTAGGCCTGTTCTCTAATTCTTAGCATTATTACAGGGAGCAGACAGAGAGCAAACAGTCACACAGCTAGATGGATAGGCTTGGTATGACGCCACAGAAAAGATCTGGTTTTCCGACTTCAGAGTCGCCTGTAACCTTCAGTAAGTGAAACAGAGGACAAACAATTGCCTGTCTAGGGAGGAGAGAGAGATTATATGTTTTAGTTTTAGCACAAACTTTGGCTTAAAAGGCTAGTGAAAACACATTATCGTAGTTATTTTTTCTTTATCAGATGCTTGCCTGATAATAGATCTCAGGAAAGTGGGAAACAAATTTATTCTGACTACTTCAGGTTGTTTCTTCTGAGATCTTATGCTTCTGAACTGTAAAATGCATTCATATCAATCTCGGCTTGTTGAGGTGAATCTTGCTTGTCAAGATATATCTGATATTCTTTTCCTTGTGTTGTCTGTGAACCAAACATTATTTGATAATGTGTGAAAAATAAAGTTTTAGAGGAAAAAAAGTGTAATTAGTAACTGCATTAATGTATTGAATGTAGACTTTTGAACTGCTAATTAAGTTACAGCTTCTCCTCCAGTAACCTTGTATGTTTTCTGCCTTACAGGTTTGATGTAGGTCCAATTATTAAGCAAGAAGAGTTTGCTGTTCCTCCCCACTGCACTGCAAAGGAGCTGGAAGTGATGTTATCAAAGATGGGTGCAAACATGGTGAAGTCATACAAGCTAATGTCACTTCTGATTAGTACTTTGCTTTTAACGTGTGTAAACAGAATTCTTTTTAGTCTTGTTCTGACTTGACTGCAGCTGTTAAGAGGAGAGTGATCTGAAACTTAGTGTTTGTGAGCTCTTTGCCTTGCTGAGAGGAAGGTTGAGTGGTCTGTGATAACCTGGCAGTGTTGGTCCTGTGCATTGCCATTCTGTTTCTATTCAGTGAAGAACTCAAGTGCTTTGTATGGAAACAATGCAGTTTCTTCTTTCATTGGAGTGAATATCTGCTTTTTCGTCTTAATAATCAGCTTTTGTCCTGGTCTAGGATTAATACAGAGAGGAGATCACCCATAAAAGAATAGTTGGGTTTTTTTTAAATTGTGATTCAATGGAAAGGATGCCTTTAGCGTGTTTGTGTGTATGATACAAGTCTTCTGAACATACTGACCCAATTTTCTAAAAGCTCACTAGAGAGTTTCACTGATGAAGAATTAAGTACTGTATTTATGTGTATTGGATTTACTGTTACTGTTAATAAATATACTTTACTTAGCTTTGCTAATACTCTGTATAAAATTTAATTTTACAGCTAATATCAGTTTTAAAGAACTTGCCTGAAAGTTTAAAAAATAAAAAAGAGCAACCAAAAGAAGGAGTAACATTTGGTAGGTACACATCATATTTAATGCAACTTGTTAATTTTTTTTTTTTTATAATCTGGAAAACTAAGTTTCTGCCTACTGTGCTGGGTTACAATTTGACTTTTTAGATATTTTTCTTAATATGGTCTCTCATCTGCCTTCTCTGGCTTAAAAAGTCATACAGAGGGAAAAATGCTTCAGAATTGTTTTTCAGACTTACTACATTGTTTTTTTTTTCCATTTGCCTGTACAGTATCAAAATCACTAGTGATGTCACAAAATCTGAGTGAGTTTGTTATTCTTCGTGGTTGTAATGCGGACAAAAGTGTCAAGCTGTGCGTAAATATATGTTACCAGTTTGCAGTACAATGGGTAAATAAGAGGACAACTGAGAATAAAGTATAAATAATCCAAATTGAGACTTTTACAAAATCTTCAGTTGTTGTCTAAGGTATCTATGGCTAGATGGTAAACCTGCCATTGGTCAGGATAAAATTGAGTTTAAAATAGGATAAAATAGTACAGCTATTTGTTTGCAAAAAGAAGCAAAACAAAATACAAAGTGTTCTAATTTCTTCCCCCCCCTCAGCTCCTAAAATATCTGTAGCTAAGAGTTGTATAAAATGGGAAGAGCAAACAGCTGCACAAATAATTCAACTGCATCGTGCAATAGGAAGTATGGTAAGACAGTGGATTTTTTTAAACCATTTTCTGTCCTCTGGCATGTCTGAGTTTGGTGTAGATGTTTTAACTAATGACTAAAACTCAAGTTTAGTTATTTTAGCCTCGAAAACCTAGCATGTGTTTTAAAATCCCAGCATAGTTTAGCGTTAGAGGTGGAATTAGTGTGGAGGAGAATTTTTGTGGACTTGATCCCAAGTGTGAAATCATCTCAATAGTTGTGTGTTGTTTCCTTAGCTCTGAGATTTTCACTGATGCATTTGAGTGGGTTTCAGAACACTATAATGACATCTTTGCATGACAGTAAACAGTGCAAACAGCGACAGTAAACAGCTATTGTAGTTAGTTGCTTAACTCATGGCTGCATATGCTAATGGTTTGCTTGTCCATGAGATGAGGAAGAACAAGGAAAACTAGTTATAATAAGGAAAGTCTCTTATCTGGACATATACGTAAATTTTTCCCCTAATGTTGTTATCACGGGTATCTTGCATAAGAAAAAAACCTAGACAGTTGCCTGGAAATCGTGAAAGTATTCTCAATGTGTCATCTGCTTCTGTTTCCAGTTTCCTTTGCAGACGCTCTGGAAGGGTACTGCTGTTAAACTTCTGGATTTTGTGGAAGTGGATAATATCCCTGGTTTTGCTGGTACATACTTTTAAATTAATCTGTTAAGTGCAATTTTCCTGTCTTTTCAAACAATGACTTGGAGATAGTACACAATTGTACTAAACAATAGCTTTAGGTACTGCTTTCTGAAACTCCAGTAGAACTAAGTCAGTCTCATATATGCTCAGAGTGCAGTAAGTTTCTGTGTCCAAAGATGAGCATAAAATGGGTTTTAAAGACATTTCTGCTTTCTGATGATGTTGAGCGAGCAGCGGGTAGTCCTGTGAATCCTGAGACTGGAGGATTTTAATCCTCTAATTAATTAGGAGATCCTCTTCAAATGCCATTGTCTGAGGATCTCTCATGAGGAAAGCTGTCCTTGTGTACTGTCGCTTAAACCATTTTCTGTAGTAGTCTGTGAGCCTTGTGGGCTGAGTGGTGTGCCAAAGCACACAGGGCTTAATGGCCCTTTCTGGATCAGAGAGGGAGCAGTGTCAGAGAGTGACTGTTCTGATTCTCCCCTGCTCATTTGGGTATAATAAAATGCAGAATACAGTAAAATATTTTTGAGCAAAATAGGGACTCAAGATGATTATCATGCTTCAAAAAGACAGGAATGTTTCAAACTTTTTTGTACTTGTTGGCATAAAAATGCAAGACAATCTTGCTTTGCTTTTAGATCAAATATTAAATGACTGTGAAGCTGTTCCTGGTTCACTACTGTACCACAAAGCGTCCCAAACACTGGTAGCTCGTTGCAAGGTAGGTTTTTCCCATTTGTTTTACATTTATTGCCCTAAATATGAGGTTTTTAGTATTTGTGTGTTACATACTACTTTTGTCTTAATTGTCTATTGTTATTCACTGAACTAGTTTAGATTAACATCAGTCTTTTTACCTTGAAGAACTTTTAATTTCCACTAACAGGCTTTTCACTTGCAAGCAAGAATTCGACTTGTAATGTAAACATGATGACATTAAGTAAAATGTATTCTGTAAGCCAACCTAGTGAGAGCTAAAGATAATTTTAAAACATGGAAGAAGCTTACTGCCATATTTTTTTTTTTTTTTTTTTTTTTTTTTTTTACTTTTAGGAGGGCTGGGTTGGAATCAAAACAGTCATATTAAAGAAGAAGCTTACAGCAGTTGACTTTTACAATGGATATATGCACTCTTGGTTCCAGCACAACTCAAGAACAGTTCATCAGGAATGCAGATTTCAAACACTCAAACTTAGCACGACAAAAAAGACTCTGAAAGAGAGGGAAATACTGGCACAGAATATAAAACAGTAGATGTATTTTAAAATGTGGAAGAAGATGTCTGTAAGTTAATAGTAATATTAAAAAGTTCAGTGCCCACCTGTAACATTCAACTTAGTTAAGGGGTTTCCTTCCAAAGTGTTTGATCTTACCGTCATCTGCATGTTTTCTTCTTGAGTTCCTGATGATACTCATTTCTCTTTCCCCTGTCAAGGAAGAGAATCTCTGTGAATGCTGAAGATAGTGAATAAATCCCCGTTTCCACTGTTGAGTAATAAATTTATTTTTGTACAATGTTTTCAATTTCTTTTTGAGGACTTTCGGTGTAATTTTCTTCAAGCATAAGTTATGCACAGTTGCTTTAATCTGGAAATACTAAAATCCCATGCTTCTCTGTAATTCAGTGTTCACTGAGACTCTTAGATTGTCTAGTTGGATTTTCTTGCAGACCCTTAAGCTACCTTTGTATCCCCACATTGAGATAAATAACTTAAGCCTTAGCTGGGGACATCTAGAGGATCTTTTCCTATCTATGATAGTTTTCTTAGTCAACTATACCTAACACACAACATCCTTTATTTGTCACTGGAATTGGATGCCACATCTTTATATAATATCACACCTGGAGCTGTGTGCAGTTGGTCATGTGCCTTTGTCGGGGCTGTTTGCTAGGTGGAGGTTTCTGAGCAGTCTGATGTTCCGTCTGATCAACCTGTGCCATCATTGCCAACTGCTTAATTACCTGTGTCTTCCTGCTTATTCTCTCTGTGTAGTCTCAGTCTACAGGTGTCTACTTCCAGTGTGCTGGAATTAAGTTTCAAGAAATCTTTGATTTAGAAGGGGAATAAACAGAATATTCCTAATCTATTCTAACCTGAGATCTCCTCGTACAGTTCTCTGAGGACCATCATGTTGTTTATTTGGACCTGTTGACTTTGAAAATGCTGTAAATAGTAGGTACTGTTTAATGTCATCCATGAATGCCACCTGATTGCTTTCAGTCACCTGCATGTGATGTGAGCACATCGTTCTGTTTCCTTTTAAACTCAGGAAAGAAAAATTTACTGTGTATATTTGCTTTTCAATCCAAGGGACTTGTTTTAATCTCGTTGATTCTGTTTCTAAGCTATAAAATGTTTCTAAGCTATAAACTTGTCATTCACCTTGTTCAGTAGGTATTTTTCTTTGATATCTTCAGCTTTTCTGATCTATTTCTTACCTTTCTTATTTAATCATATTGATTGCCATCTCTTCCTTCTCCTTATTGTTTTCATATCCTAGAATATATCCCACTTAATATTTGTGTGCCATCCATCCAGAAGATTTATGTTCTACTGTCACTCTTTCTCTCTCTCTGATGAGAGAGGTTTTTACCTGATGAGGAGTTGTTAATCTAATCCAAGCTTTTTCTCCACCTGCCTTTGGTTAATGGCATGTGTAAGAAGGAGCATTTCATGTGAAGAACCCCAAAACTGATGACTCTTACTTTCTTGTCTTAGAAGTAATGTAGCACTGTGAGGATAACAGCAAAATAAAGACCAGCTGCCTCTTAGGAGCTCCTCTAGTGTTACTTGCTCAACTTATTCCTGCTTTTTCTGAATATTACTGGAGTAAAAGCAGAGGCACTGGAGCTATTTCAGATGTGGGGAGGCACTGTTCTGTTAGCTTCATATCTACAGCATTATCACTGAAATTTTGGAAGCCTCAAAAGAAGAAAAATTGCAGGAGTTCTATAGGCTTGGTGTTACAATGGTTCTGTTTTCCACATGCTCATTAATAAATGCCAGCACATCCTCTTCCGCACGTCCGTTTGGCTCTTCAGACTTTTTAAGGCATTCATGTCTTTTCAAACAGTCATGCCTGGAACTTAAAGGTCAAGTCAGATGTTGGATTCATGGGGCTTATATTGAGGTGGCAGGAATTTGATGTGCTTGTGTGACTCGCTGAATGAAAGAAAGCAAAAAATCTAGAAAAAAGTATTCTATCACATGGATTAAAATGTTTCTGCAGAAGCATCTGTTAAAGCAGATGCTGCAGTATTTTTCTTTAGTTGCCATTGGTCCAACAATTAATCTGCCTATGACAGGTTTTCCAGAACACATGATCCTCCAAGAAATCCAAGCCTATAAATCAGAGTCAAAAACTGGAAACAACGGCAAGGTGGAAGTCAGGCTCCTGTGGAGAATTCCTTTTGTCTCTGACCGCAGACTTGAAGGTGCAATTTGTGCTGCAGAAGTTATAAAACTGGCAAGTTTGTTTCCAAGCAAACAATGTATTTTTGTGTTGTGCTCCCACCTACTACTTGCAAGTAGATGTCAAGTCGTTTCGTTTTTACTCTGTTCAGTCTATGAAAGGTTAGTTATCACTTTATGCCAATAGAAGGGAGGGTGGGTGAGCGGGTTTTTTTGTGTGTTTGTGGGGATGGTACTGGGGTTTGGGAGGTTTCAGGGTTTTGTTACGTCACTGGCGTCAGCTGTATGGCTGCTTGCCTTGTGTTTTCCCTGCTGGACCTTCTGGGAATTTTTCATCCGTGATTTTTAAAGAACACTTGTAGGCATCGTTGGAATTCAAATATTCAGTGTTTTCTGAGGCCACAAATGTGTTCTCTAAAGCCCCTTCCCTGTAGATAGTGAGATTTTTAACACTAATCAGCTGCATGGTAGGGGTCTGGCCTCAGGCATGGATTGTATCGGAAGTTGAAATATCAGAGAAATGAGTATACACCACCCCCACCCCCAATTTATAGATAATTTTAAGAATTTTGGACTTCAGAGAAGTGAAGTATTTTAGTTATCTGTTAGCATGGGTGGACCCAATTTTTCTGATGTACCAGGTCCCCAGACACTGGAAAATGAATTGTGGTTCATTATGACAAGAGCAAAATGAATGGTGAGATGTGACTCCCGCAGAAAGAATACAGTATCAAAAGTTCAGGCAATTATTTAAAAGTCTTTAGCTGACCAAACCATTAGATCAAATACTTTGTTCTAGGAATGACTTGAGGAAGATTCCATGAAAGTTCTTTAACTCCTTTGCTTTTTTGAACCTGCTCTGACATCGTCACAAAGTTGATGGCAAAGAAGAACTATGTCTCTGTCCTTTGCATCTCCAAAATGAGACGGAGCAAAGCAATGTAATTGCTGGGTGGCATTAATGCTGCTAGTTGGAATATCAACTTCCAGCCAGCAGTGTCTGTGTTAGGTGTGAGCATCGGAGAGAACCTGTCGGGCAATTTGTTCATCTCACTGACAGTTTTAGATTGTGCCTCGTGTGAGATCTGTTGCTGTTGGTCGTTGCTGGCAGGCGGTAATTTCGGTTTTAACTAAAGCATAAAGGAACAGGGAAGAGTTTTCCTGCGTCTTTGGGGAAGTTTGAGGTGGTGTGTGCTCAGAAACCCTGTAGATGGTGCTCACTGCATCTCTTTAGGGGAAAACCAAGGTCAGCTGGATAGAAAATCGTGAAAATCTGGTACAGAACGTCTTCAGTTAGTTGTTTAATACCAAATAATGCCTAAACCATATTGTAGCCAAGATACCTATACTTGTAACTTAATCGTTTGATCTGTGCAGTTTGCTCTAAGGCTTCTCAGAGTTGCTTTCTACGCAAGAGGTTATCAAAGATTAGACAGTTCTTTGTTTCTTAACAGTTAATGTCCTTAGCTCTGAATGCACACAACTTTACCCCAGTTGTTTTATGGAGAAAAAATGGTGAGATTAATTTATTTTTTTTATGGAGGAAATCTTTGGCATTATATTTTTGGCATGGTAGGGAAGCTTTAAAGGGAATTGGTGTTCCCCAGGCAGCTGTTAGCCAAAATGTCTCTTCGGAAACTTTGCTTTCACCTAGTTCCATGGGGATTTAACTTGGAGGGTAATGAAAATCTGATTATTTTTGCAGAACAGACAAAACAAAAATGGGGCATTCACTGATGAGGTGTGGAATTAGCATGTCAGGGTTGACTCTGGAAAGTAGACGTGGTGATTCAATCCCCAATACCACTGCTGAGGTCAAGTACAGCCACCCAAGCGATTAGAAAGCGATACTAGCAAAATAAAACAGCCGTCCTCCTCTTGGACGAGAGAGGGAGAGTAGCAGAGGTATTCATAGACCCAGCATCTGCTACGGCTCAGTTTAAGATCAGTGAAGCCAAATTGTTGGTAGAACTGCAAAATGTTTGGGCACCAGAAGGGCTCTGGTGTTGGATAGGGATGATTTCATCTTGGATTTCAAATAAATGTTAGAGGGAGTGATATTTTCTAGGATGCTGGTGACTCGCAGTTAGATGCATCTGTTTCATGATCTGAAACCTTACTACTCCCCCTGCTTCCTAGGAAACCTCTTTATTCCTGTTTTCTGCTGAATAAATTACAAATAAACAAAAAGCCTAAGTGACTAATCACAGAAGTATTTGAGTCTTTTTAAAAAGTTGATTGCAAAATCTCCAAATAATTTAAAGGTTGAGACTAGACAAGAATATCTCTCCTTTTGTTTATCCTAACTGCTGAGGGCCTGATAGCTTCTGGGAAGCAATATTTTCCCTTTCTTAAAAACAGGAGGAGGGATAGGTCACCAGATTTATCTGAGGGTTGGAAACTAAGTGACCTTAATGGAAGATGCTTTGCCATTAGGCACAAACCTGCCGACGTTTAGGAGCCAGGTCTCCTGCTTCAGCCTGTTTCTCAAGGTTGGTGGTCCGAAGGCTAAGGCCGAGGGAGGAGCTGAGTCGCAGCCTTCCTGCATTCCTCCGGCTGATGCTCTCTTTTGATCTGTGGGAGTGTGGGTTAGGTTTCAGGCTGCAGAAAGGACATTGCCGTGCACTGACCATAAACACGAGCCGGAAAAGTCAGAACTGACATTGATCTATAGCATAAAACTTGTGTGAGTGGTGGCTGCCAGGACCTGCTGTAGCTTTTCTCCTATTTCTTGACGTATTGGGCATGGTGGCTCATCAGTAATGACAAAGTGTTAGCACTGAGTGGTGGTTGTTGGGCCAAGGTTGTTTTCTGTTGATAGTGCTTAAGCGCCCGTGTTTGAAACCTCTCTGTCTTGCTCTGTATCCAGTGTACTCTGCCAGCAGCTTCCTCTGAGAGCTGAGGGACTCGGTGAGTGCAGAGATTAGTTTGTTCCTCCAAGTTGGAGTTAAGCTGCAGTGGGGGACAGTTTGGGGAAACTTGGAGAGCTTCTCGCTCTTTCAGGCTGTAGGGCTGTGACCATTTCATTGCTATTAAACAGATAGTTCTCGCCAAAAGGAAGAGCCCTATACTCTGTCTTTGACTCTGGCGAGCCCACATGCAGATCCTGAGCCTGCTTTCATCCATGTATCTCCTGGGTTGGTCTGTAGAAGTCATTTTTGTTACTTCACCCTTGAAGTGATGAAATGAAGTTCAGGATTTGGCTGGCTGGCTGCAGAGGAGGAGGGGAGCAGAAGGAAGAGACGTTTCTCTGCGAGTCTGCAGCACAAGCCAAGAGCTCTGTGGGAAGGTCCAAGCTAATGCTCCCCACCGGCTGCCTTGGCCCCGGCTCGCGCCAAGCCCTTGCAGCAGACTAGACACAAAAGAAAACACACAGAGTCTAAATTCATTGGTATGAAGCGGGTGTGCCAGAGTATTCCACAGCTCTTCCTTTTCTGCTTCTCTTTGATAACTGTCAATTTCCATAAACACATGGATTATTAAGGTGTTTTTTTTTTTAACCTTCTTAAGCATAATTCAGGCTGCATAGGCACTCAGTCCTGCACAGCTCTGTGTTTAATGCCTGGGGTGCTCCGTATCACATCGGAGAGCCTGTTCTGAAGCTTGCTAAACTATTGAAAGATGCCTACAGCCCATCAAGGGCATGAGGAAATAAAGCATAGACCTGGAACTGGTTTCATACCCGTAGGAGGGGATAGGGTAGGAGAGGGAGCTCCATGCTTGTGTTTGTATTCCAGTTTTCATCCAGTAGCACTGCTCACCTTTTTGTGATCTCTCTCGGTGGAAATTTTCGTGTTGGAGGCTTACTGGCTTGCCTACCCCAAAAAAATTTATTGCCAGTGTTTGAGTGTAAACACGGGATGTCTTCTGTGCTGGTGAGGTCCTCAATTCCACTCTAGAAGTAGCAGGGGTTTGATAGGGCAACTTAATAGGTCACTTGGAGAGGGATCACTGTCTGACCCCTTCTGTGGCCATCTGAACCTTCAGCTAAGAGCAGCTTCTTGCCCAGCAGCACCCTGCTCGCTGCTGCTGAATGTGGAAGGAAGCCTCTGTCTTCTCCCTGCCTCTGCACCTCCTAGCCCTGCTCTACATTGCCTCGTTTCCTATCATCCTCAAAGTGTGAGTTTCCAGCCCTCTTTCCCCCCCCTCTTGTCCCGCTCTGGGAGCCCTGCTGCTGCCTCCTTAGTTCATACCTTGCCCAGATCTGCTGCTCCGCTTCTCCCAACACTGTTGCTGACTCTCCACATCTCAAACTGGGGACAGATTCCCTGACCACAGCACGTCGTGACCAAGCCCTGGACCTGGGGGAGCACCAGCTACCCACCAAACCCCTCACCCACACCCAGGATCAGTCTCACATTGATAAAGCTGTGACCTGTTTGTGAACAGAAAGGTGACATTTTGCAGGTTATTCTTTGGTAAGCTCTACATGTGGTTTATTTACTCGGGCATTTCAAGCACAGAAGCAATACAGTGTTGTTGGAGTTACAAAATTACTTTTTTTATTAACCTACCCTATCATAAAGCATAGATTTTCTTGTCAAATAATGCAAGAAGCAAGAGAAAACTGCAGTTTTATCCATGTGGAGGCTACAAATCCACATGGCTTCTCTGTGCTATCGAGCATGTGAGTTCTTAGAAATGCAGCTGCCAGTAGTTTAGCTTGAATACAGTCATTCTAAAACAAGCTAGAAATAAATAAAATACTTACATTTCAAGTACAAAACCTTGCAGTTAAATTCAATATGAGGAAATCAGTTTATTCCTTTTCGTGTTACCAACTACTGTACCGGTACTTGGGCTGGCAAAGTCTGCAGATGCCGAACAGAAGCATGTTTTATGTACACGACTTAATTGAATCATGTGTTTAGTCTTCCCTTTAGGCTATCATGTGAAGCTGTTTAATGTCAGGCAGAAAGAAGATTTTTATGGATGCATTTAATAAGACATGAACTCACTACCGCTACTGGCCTCCAATTTATGCCTTATGTCTTTCCTTGCTGGTGAAAAAAAAAAAAAAAAAAAAAAAGTGCACCTTAATTACAGCTCAAAAATAACGACACCTACCAGCTTTGAATTAGCTTATTAGCAGGTAGATGTTACTTTCAAATTATATTTAATTGAGTGTGAGCATCTTTACTGAGGCTCCTACACAGCTCTAGTATGTTGGAGAACGTTGACTTCTCATCGGGGTCCTGCCTTGGGTGGTTCGGCGACTTGCTGGCTGCCTTCGGTACGCGGGGCTCTCTCCTGGCAGAACCAGTATGGACTGCTGGCCCGAGTTCCTCTGAGACTGGAAGATGCTTTGCTCTGCTGCGCTCCTCTCCGAACAGGTGAAAGTCAACCCAACACCAATGTTGCTCTTCATGGTTCTGGAGGTGCCATCAGACGTGCCGTCAAAACACCTACCCAGGGCGATTTCCTTGGCGATCCTTGGGTCTTGGTCAGTGACGGTGTAGATGCCGTAGTTGTGTCCCAGTGGATCGAGAGGAGCCAGCATTGTGTACTCGCTGGAGTCGTTGTTCGTAGCCATGGGGAGGTGGTTCACCAGGTACTCGTGGAGCATGCTGTTGACGCTCTCTCGGCGGCAGCTGCCTTGTGGGACCACCTTCACGAGCGTGCGGTCAACACGGTCTTGGTCGAAGAGCATGCCGCTGCACTTGAACTCCAGGCAGGCTGCCGACACGTCTGGCTGCTCGGAGTCACGAATGCTGCGGACGTCCCTGATGCCGTAGAGCTTGCCAATAGTACGCGGGTGCGTCCCACCCATGTTACGAGATCTTATGTTAACCTCTTGGGGTCCATTTATTTTTACTTTAATGTAGCAGGCCCTAAATTCCATGGGCTTGGGCCACCACGCCAGGTAGTCATCGGTCCAGCTCATGAGGTCATCTTCACTGAAGGGAACGGTGTTGTAGTCATATTGGTCTCCCTCTATCCTGTAAAACCTGAAGTGAGCAGCGCTGTGTGGAGCTTCCTCACATTCGCTTAGGTTTTCATAGGCATAAATAGGGCCGTTGTTCTCTTCTGGGGAATTAGGGCTTGGCTTGGCCATGTTAATGCTGAATGCTGTTTTCTTAGTGTTGGGGTCCTCGTGGTCTGTTCTCCTGTAGTTGAGCTTGTTGAGATATGGCTGTGGGACCCCAATAGCGTTAGGGTTGAGTTTGGGAGCAGAGGGGACAGCTTCGAGCTCTTCGCCCCCCATGCTCGCCAAGATATAAGCTGCGTAGGCCTCGGGATTTTGCTCGTCACAGAAGGCGGGCACGCAGGCACCATTGGGACCAGTGACCACGCTGTCAAAACGGCCCCATGCTCTGGGGTTGGAGGAGAACCCTGGTTCTGGCTCCGTGTTTATAACAGAAATCACAACCCCTTGGATCTGCTCGCTTTGCAGAAATCTTTCACTTCTGTAGGCTCGGACTTTGACGTAGCACCGTCTGCTCTCTGGGACGTCCAGGTTAAAAAGCCGCCTTTCTTTGATCTCCATGTTCCCAACCAAAAAAGTTCTCTCCTCCCTTTTGCGCCGTCTGCTTTTCTCAAGGTTGAAGTCCCCTTCTTCCTCCCAGAGTCCTGTCTCTGGGTTCAGGGACCAAAGCTTCATCTCTTGCAGGTGCTCTGGCACCTTGACCTGAGCAGCATCCAAATGAACCTTCACCTCTTCTGCGTTAAGAGACTCGGTGCCCTGTTCGTCAGTGAAGTCCACAGAAAACATGCCGTATGTGCGGAGCGGAAATATGTCTCCTTCCTCATCTACAAAGTTCAGGTCACTTTGTGTCACAGCGGCTGTTGAGATGTTCCTTGGGTCCAGAAATGTCACACTGGCTTTCACTCTGCCTCTGTAGGCTTCTCCATTTTTCCTATAAAACGAGTTGGGAGGAATTTCTAATTCAGCAATTGGATCATCTTCTTCCATTTCTCCCAAAGAAATCACGTTGGTTTCCGTGGATTCCAATGTAACAGGGGCTTTCTTTCTTAGTAGCTTGATCTCGTGAAACACAGCACCTCCGTTTTCCTTGAAGGGCAGAACCTTTGTTGTGTTCACAAACTTCTGCAGCCGATCGACGAAAGTTAGAACCAGTCTCTCTGTGTCTGCTGGGACCTGGATGGAGAAGGTTCCCTTGTAGCCGGTCATACTCACTCTCTTGTTCCCCATGTAGATGTGGCCAAACCTCAGTGGCTCACCATTATCTGCTGCTGTGGCTCTGCCTCGAACCGTTATTTTGGTCTCGGTGCATTTTTTGCAGCCACATTCTACAACAACTTTAGTGGGGAGCGTGTACCCATTGCAGGAGATGTCCCTGGTTTCCATCTTGGACACCCCGCAGCAGTAGGCGACGTTGTCCTTACACCGGAGACCCTTATCCAGCTTCCCAGCGCAGGTCTTCGCTGGGCACTTGCCCACATCATAGTAGAAGGAGTTCGTTGCTTTTTGGAAGCAATCGTGAGGAAGTCGGATGAGGTGGCTTTGGGGTTGGGAGTTGCAGGGTGCCTCTTGTCTTCCTGTTGAATAGGATTTCTTAATGAGCAGCATGAAATAATTGTACCGTCATTGCTATGTGGTCTGAAACTCTCAGAGCTAAACATTACTTCCAATAACAATGAGGTTTTCACAGCCATAAAAAAGATGTTTTGCAGGATTTTGGTTAGCTGAATTCGTCTGGCCTCAGTTTCGGTGAAGCAGGTGCTCAGCTTTAATTTTAGGTGCTTGATTAAGAGCAGTGCTGTTTGCAGGAGCATCCCAGCTCCTGGTTACCCACCACTGCCATCCAGCCCACCCTCAGCTAGATGTTCTGCAGCTGCCTGGCTTTTTGGCTACGGAGAGACTAAAATGTGTCCCAAGGTTTAAAAAAACCCCACCTAAACAAACAGAAATATTCACATGTCAGGCAGCAAGTACAGTGAGAAATCTGCTGAAACCAGCAGATTGAGCTTGGCAGGTCACACGCAATCCAGAGCTCCAGTTTGTAGAGAGCATCTGGTTCATAACCAGCTCACGCAAGCTTATCTGCTAACGGATGCATGAAATAAACCCCAAATATTTTTCCTGCAACTTTTCTTTCCCACATGTATCACAATTTCTGGTTTCTGCACACCGCCGCCTCCCCAGCTGCTTGGAGAGCATCATGAACATTTTCTCTTACCTATGACAGCAAGCTTGGCAGATTGGGACTTCGCTGAGCCCCCGGCGCTGCTGGCCTTGCAGAAATACTCTCCTGCCTGGTCTCTCTTCAGGTTCTTCAGAATCAGGTTGTTTTTATATTTGTATAAGGAGGGATCCAGCAGTGAGCCGTTGTGGTACCTGCCAGAAAGAGGCAGGTGGTTAAGGAGACAGAGGCTGACCACCTGGCCGGAGCAGAGCAATGGCCTAATCCTGCATCCTGCCCTGTGGATTTTGCCAAACCTCTTGCCTCAGTTTCTCCATTTGTAGTTTGGCTAGGTGGCATCACCTAAAAGTTATTCCCCTTCCCCTGGCAGTACTGAGATGTGACTGCTGGATGGCAGAGCTGCCCGTCGTGCCTGCTGAGGCTTTTCAAACTCTTATTTGTATGTTTTTCCAGTAAGTCCCTCGGCAGATGACATTACCGCACCTGCGAGAAACGCCAGCTCGAGGAAACCATCATTTGCAGCAATACGCTCTTGGCATATTTAGCTGATTTATAGCTAACCCCCCACTTTTATGGAGATGGTAAGGAGATAAAAATTGAATCTGTGGGACGGGTAAGACTTCTGCCCGATCAAACTCGAGTTCCTTACCAGAGGTAGCGGTCGGGGGCCGGATTCCCGAGGGCATCGCAGCAGAGCGACACGCTCTGCCCCACTCTCCTGGCTTTGTCCTCGGGGCTCCTGAAAATGTAGGGTTTTCCTGCAGGAGGAGGAAAAGCCATCTCATTACTCTTCCCTTCCTAAAATCACGGTTTATTTGATTACTGCGTAAAGTTTTCTATGTTCCCCCCCTCTTTGGGGCTACCTGATCGTTGCAGCTGCACTTGGATCGCCAGGTTTCTTCTGTTGCTCTCAGGCACGGTGACAGTCGCTGTTGCATATTTAGCTTTCTTTATT
The DNA here is from genome assembly GCF_000690535.1 of Cariama cristata. NCBI lineage: Eukaryota > Metazoa > Chordata > Aves > Cariamiformes > Cariamidae > Cariama > Cariama cristata. The sequence goes on along the minus strand of NW_009607288.1, from coordinate 5,585 downwards.
TTAAGGGTGTTTTTGCCATCAGGACAAACCCCCGGGATCCTAAACATGCCTCTGTTATCGGCTGTTGTCAACAGCTTGAGTTTCTTGGCTTGCAGGTAGACCCGGGCATCAATAGCGGGCGACCCATCCTCGAGAGAGACCTTCCCGTGCAGGGTTGCATCTTCGCACATGCAGGCGTCGCAGTCGGCGTTGACGCGGCCCATGGGGCAGGTGATGTTGCAGACTGGAGGAGAAGCAAGCAGGTCAGAAAGCAGCCCCGAGTCCCTGTAATGCTCATGGCATAGCCTTGCGTCTGCTTTTAATTTAGATGCAATAAGGCAAATACTGCATAAGGAATAAATTGTATCCAAAACATATTTTTACTGATTATCAACAGCTGTGCATTAGAAACACAGGGACGATGTCATTTTGAACCTGATAATTAGTAGAAAGCAGCCGCGTGGCTATAATTACAGCTAGGAACTGTTATTTACCTTCCCCAATGGGTTGAATTTCGGGGAAATTTGAATCCAGATCAGCATGTGAGCTCTTAGCTCAACCCTGGCAAAATTACAAATCCAAATGCCTTGAACTTTGTAGGTTTCTGTTACCAACTCATGCCCAAAGTCATGACTTCTGTCTCTGAAAAGCTGTCTCCCCTTATTCAGTGGTATCCTGGCTTGGGCAAGACATAGGTTAAGTGCCAAATGAGCATTAGCTGGTGGGTTTAACAAATGGTCTCCCGAACAGCGATTCTGAAACGTTATCATTACCTACAGTGATTAATCCTAAATAATAATCTGTCTCTTCCCAACGGAAAGGCTCAGGTCATTCCTGTGACAATCACAGAACATCCCTGTACAGCAGCTACCCGATAATTTTTTTAAAGCTGGAAATAAGTGGAAGAAATCAGGGAAAACTGAAACGACTTTCCTAGAGAAAACATAGACTATTTTCAGAATGATTTGTTTAAAAGGGGTTTATAAGAATTTTATTACAAGCCCCTTCAGCAGGGCCTGTGGCAATTCGATATTCCCAACTGTTCTCCTTCCTGGAGATTACGTGGAGGCAGCTGCCTGCAATCGCTGACTCCACCTTGAGAGCTGCTGTTACAACAAGATTAGTCAGATTTTTCCTGTATCCCTAGAATCCTTATGGGACCCTGATGATTCCCCATATCTGGATGCCCCCCTTATCTTGCTATTTGACTATAAACTCCCCATACTCTGCTCCCTTAGCACTCCCCAGCCCTACTCGGGAAGGCATCAGCATCACAGAATTCTGGCAAGGGAGAGAAAGACGGTAAAACGACAGTGAAGGGAGTACAACGCCTATGCAATGGTGAGATCAGGACATCATCCCCTGCCCGTAAGTGAGGTTATAGGAGCACCTGAGCAAACGTGTCCGATGCAGAGCCGCCCTTCCTCGGTGGCTTCGTTACAGTGCACACCCCAGAGGTGCTCAGCTAGGCAGGATCTGGTACGCTTCTGCACACTGGTTTGGCCGCACTTTGCTGAGCACTCGCTCCATTTCGACCATGGAGACAAAAACCTTTTTGAATCTTGCACCAGTGGACCTTGAATAACATCAGCGGTGTGTTACTGAGATGCACATTACATGTACAGCTGCCCGAAAATGGGCAGTTGTTTTCTTAGCAGCTTCTATATAGCTTCTATATAGCTCAGACTATGCATTTGGATATTAGGCACCACATGGATTAAACAAACTCAAAGCACGTTCAGGAAGCTAGGAAATAAAGCACGGGAAGGTGTCTGAAGGCTTCTGACATAATTCCCTGCAGGCTACCAAATTCAGGGTGATTAAGATAAACTCGAGGGGAGCAAAATACATGCATGCAGCTCATGCTTAGTGTTGAATAACTTTGGCTTAAAGGAAATCAAATACACATTGCCATTTAAATGCTGTCTGACGAGCAACGCTTGCCTGCATTTCAAATGTGGTTAAATAAAAAAACCCAAGAAACCAACAGAAAAAAAGGGTAAAATTGTTGGTATGATCATGTTGAATGTCTTTAACCGTACTTCAACATATGTTCTCTATAGGGGAAGCATGTGTCCTATTGTGAGCACCAGTTTTACTGGGTACAAACCAGAAGCCTAAGATACTACTAAACGGGCTGAGCATGTTGGGGGCCAGCTGATTTGTAAAACACAAAGAGAGTTTGTAAAACACATTGAGAGTTTAATAGGGGGTTAGATTTTTAAAGGGATTTCTTTAACTGGGCTACTGGATGGCATTAATTTAAGCTGCTTTGAATGGATGAGATCCACTCCAAGTCTGTGGTTTGGGTTTATTTTTAAATGACAATGTTCTAATAATGTTTACAAGGATGCGCTTGTGACCTAAAGTTTCTAAAAATGAGGTTGCTTGGAGACGTGTGCTGTGTCATCTCCCACACCTACTCTTCCACCCAATTTGTAATAAACCAGGTTGGGTTGTTTCCTAGAAAGGCAGACAAGGACACAGCTGGACCGTTCCAATAGCGATGGTCAAAAATGAACCCCTGGCTTACAAAAGCAAGTGGCTGGAAAAGACCATTTAAATGAGAGCAGCCATGGGAGCGTCATGTCTGGTTTGGAGCAAGCGCTTGGCTTAGATGGGTGACTTTTTAATCTGGTGGCACGTCGGCATCTCCAGTTCAGCATCCCGAGTGGCGCGTTCGTAGACCTTATTTAGCAATTTGGGGGATGCAGGAGGAGGTGAGCTTGGGGATGCGGTCCTGTCCCTGGCAACACATGGATAAATGCCCATCTGTACTTGCCCCAAGCAAAAATTTAACATGCAACAGATTAAAGTGGGGTCTCAGTAAGATCCTAAGCTTGTTTGGGATCAGATGCTTTAATCTGCAGGGCTGGTGATGATAAGAAAGGAGGAGGGGAGTCCTGTGGAGGAAAATGGCATTATATGGCTCTGGGTAGTGCCTCGACAGCAGAAAGCAGAGGACAAGGGAGAAGCCGAGGGGTCAAGTGCTGGCAGGGACGTGGGGAGGGGACAGGGCTACCCCACGGCACCAGCCGGCAGGAACGTACTGCGTCTGGCATAGGTGAAGGTTGGGTCTCCCCGGCGAGAACTGCTCCTTGTACCTGTGGGCAGAGGACGTACGGGGTGATTTGGGCAGGGTCTGCCGGCTCCCTGACCGAGCACCAGTCCCTCCCGCCAGCCCGGCTGCACCGAGCCCGGCTGCTCAACCCGACCAGGTCTGGCACACCCTCTCCTGGAGGCAAAAACTGAGTTTACAGCTCATTGCTGCCAAGAGCAGACGCTTTAGTTTCCGATTGCGTTGGTTAAAAACTCAACATTTTGCTTTATTTCTCCCTAGAGAAGCAGGAGTCAGCCCGTGCTCTGCGAGCCCCAGCCTCAGCATCACTGCTTTGTGCCGTCCGCTTTGAGGGGAAAACAATTTTACTGGTAGTTTTCCTAAAAATACCTCTCAGCAGGTGGAGGGGACCTTTCTGAGTGTGCATGTTTTTGATGCTTTGAATCTCCCCAGCGGCTGAGAGGGACGGAAGGCTGGGAAAGTCCCCGAATCCCTCGGCTCTGGCATCAGCACGTCCAGCCCTTTCAGTGCCTGCCGGAATTTAAATCCCAAGCCCAGGGCAGTAAAGCTTGAGAGGTTGGGGTATCTCCTGGGGATTAAGGAGCAGACCGGGCTCTACGGGTAATTAATGACCTATGGGCTTTAATTCTAAAGCAATGTTGTTGCAAACTGCCCTGAGCGTGGGGTCGGGCTGGGCAGGGGAAGGGCAGGTCGGAGCGTGTGCCTGCCCATCCCTGGGCTCTCCTCGCCCTCCCAGCCCATGCGTGCCTCCCGCAGGAGTTGGGGCTGTGGTCATGCACTTGACCTTCACTTTTCCAGGAGAGGAGCCAACAGTGTGTGTGTCAGCGATAGCCAAAACCCTACAGGAGGTCACGGATGATTAACATTTATTCCATTGCCTAAATGTCCCCATCTACTCAAATAATATTGTTTGGTTGTACATTAAGGCTGAAAAAACTAATACGCGTGCAAACACCTCTTGTCCCGGCAAGGGAAAGCCTCCCGAGCTGGGAAATAACTTACTCTCCAAGCTGAGCATTACCAGCGGGCTGAAGGTTTTCTGTCTTATCTGGATCCTGCCGAGGGCTGGTTTCAGAAGCCTTTGACCTAAGGGTCAATAAATTAGAGCTTAAATTAGATTAATAATAAATTAATTAAATTCAAGGGATTGGGCATCCTCAGGCTCAGTTTTTCAGATTTCCCTTTGGGTTGTGGCCAGTTAGAGCTCCTGTGGGATGCAGTGCAGGAGATGCCAAGTGAAGCGCGTGATGGAGATGTCCCACAGCATCACTGCGGCTCTGGTATGATGCAAATTTACCATTTCCCTTATCACCCAAGAGAAATTTTTTTGTGCTTTCTGTGTTGGAGCAGCTCAGATCAAATCATCTTTTTATAGCTGGAGATAGAAAATATGTCCTGCCTCTCCCTGCGTGGGGAGAACGAACCCAAGGTGGATGAGGTTGGTTGTTGCTATGGGTCATGGACTGGTTTTGGCACATGCTGGCCACCTGGATGGCTGAGGGGAGGTGGTGGTCATGGCTAGTTCCTGGGGTGCTTGCTGGAACCAGTCCTATTTAAACTGGGGAGCTAAACCCGAAGCTGCCCAGCACCAGCTCTCACCTATGCCCAGCTCCCAGGGGCTCAGCAGGGCTTCTGGGCACCTCCCTGGCGACAAATTGACTCTCCCTGTTCTTATCCCCGGGCATCTGGCCAGAGCACTTCAGGGCAAAATTCCTCTATAGCCTCAGAAAACAAATCCAAAGAGCCTGCAAGCACATTTTCTCTGCAACACCCGCCGAAGCAGAAGGGCAGGTTGCTTATCTCTCAGTGCTTTGGTATGTGCCACCCTCCAGAGCCAGCAACGGGCAGATCCTGCTGCTCCCGAGCATCTTCTCCTGGAGAAGAGCCACGTCGCTGCTTTCCGAGGGCTCAGCTCTGAGGCTGGGGTTGTTTCATCCTCGGACGATGGATAAGGCACTGGCCAGGCTAGGTCTGCTCGGAGCAGAGGGGAGCTGGGATGGGAGCTGAGCTGTGAGCTGGACACCACAGTGTCCTGGGGATGATGGCAGGGATGGTTCCAGCATGGCCAGTGGGCTGGGGGGCTCATCCCGGGTCAAGCAGAGGCTGGCTGACTTGCAGATGGGCTTTGCCCATGCTCCCGGGGCTGCATGGGAGCCAGCCCTCATCTGGAAGTTGTTTGGCCGGGTGAAGGCCACGCTGACCCAAAGCGGCACCCGGTATCGATGTCGGGACGGTGTCTGCTGGCTCAGTGGCCACCGACAGACGTTGTGTGCCTTCACACTGGTGTACCTGCGGGCAGGGGACAGCGCGGTGATGGGAATAGAAATGTTTAACCTTCACCTAAAATGGATGTGGCTCCCAGGAGGAGGAGGAGGAAGATCCATCCTTTTGCGGTGACCATCGTTGTCTCCAGAGGTGACTGGGACCTCCTTGGAGGGTCTGCAGCCGTCCCACGCCTTCCCCAGACCTACGGAGACAAGCCTGGCCATGTCCAGCCTCACCTGGGGTCCTGCTTCTTTAAGGGAGC
>NW_009607287.1:23904-41240 GCF_000690535.1 Cariama cristata | reverse complement strand
CTTGCACTTGGCCTTGCTGAACTTCATGACGCTCACACAGTAACAGTAATTACCAGTAGATATTAACGCCTATTTTTACTACTATTGTTATTAATATTAATAATAGTAATTGTTGTTATTCCTCTGGCAATTCAAAGAATAATAGTGTTATTGCTGTTTTTATATGCTGTTGACATTGACCTGTAACCCTGAAGCACCTCAGAGTGCTGATCATGAGTGAGGACACCACTGTTCTAGGCTTCCTATGAGCTGAACCAGCCATGGTGGCCTGAGCTTGATAGCACAAGCGAAGAGGCATCTTGGGAAGATGCTGAAATGGAGGTCAGGGTGTCGGGGACACAAGACATCAGTGTCAGCACCCTGGCACGACTGAATGAATGCTAGTGTGCAGGTCGAGGAGTCAAGAGATCCAGAGGCATTCCCCATCTCCATCACAGCCTTCCCATATGACCTCCAAGCAGGCATATGGAAAGCCATTGGGGACAGGAGGCAGCTGCAGGTTACAATGCTTAATTGTAGGTGTAACCATGGGTGTTAGATGCCTGATCTCACATTACAGCCACCAAGGAGCTAATCAGCACTGTCAGTGGAGACTAATAAGCAATTTAACTGACTGAATGTACAGCTAACCCACTTGCCTAAATAAGCACCACACATTATTGAGATGCTTGGACGTACTTCTGACTGAAACTTACTGAATCTCTTCATGGCACGGTTCCCCATCAGTTATATGGAGATGTTATGGCTCACTCCTCTACAACTGCGTGCCATCCTCCATGATAAGAGGAGTCCAGAGCTCTGTGCTTGACTGACAGATGTCAATTATATCACTAACAGCATAAGAGTTTTGTTTTGTGGTAAAGCCACGATGCTCAGCACCTCATTTAATTCACAGTGCTGGGCTCCTATATGAATCTCACGTCTGGATGTAAGATCTCAAGATAAGCCAAACACGACATATATATTTTGCATATATTTGCACACTTCAACTCATCCTGGAAGCCTACAACATCTGTGGATGAGAAGCCAACCCAGCTCCATGTGCCGACCACATCTCTAACAGTAATTCACCACCTATCAGTCGGGAACTTTGCATAAACCACTGTCATTCCTGCAGGTCACCCTCTGCTCTCCAGGAGTGACACATGAGAAAAGGGACTCCTTGTCCTCCTCCCAGGTATGCAGCAGGTTATACTAGAGACCTCCCACGGTCCAGCCTGAATTATCCTGCAATCGTAGGCTCCTGCAACAAAGCATGGATGCTCCCATGTGACATTGTCCCCACCAGTGTGGCCTTGTGTCAGGAAGGGTACTGTAAGAGGCAGTTTTTTCTTGATTCCGGAATAACAGTATTTGTGCCATTTGTCCTTCGCTCACATCTCCTCTGTGCCAGGAGGCCTGGGGGACTCTGCCCTGACAACAAAGCCCAGGTTGGCCTGGGCAGATCTGGCCATGGAAAGCCTGCCAAGGTAGAGTGGCTCGGGCACATCACCGCCTCAGTCCAACTCTGGGCAGCAGCACAGGAGGGTCAGAGGGTTGTCTTTGGTCCCTCTCCAGCAGCTGACTGACCTTCTTACTTCTGAACAGGGCTTTTGTCAACGAAACACATGACCAGTATTTATTTGTGAGCCAGGCAGATAACAGCAGTTGACCCGCTGCTATTACAGTCACCCTTCCTTATGTGCTTTGCAAGGATGATGACTTTGAGCCCTGGACTATGGCTACACAACCAGTCCAGCTCCCCATCCCAGGATGCTTTGACTTTTTCTGCATCCAGATCCTCCATTCACCATATCTCATAAGACAACCTCCCTCTGCCCAGTTGGTCTGCCGACACCATGGACAGACACATCTTTCCACAGGACCGTGAGTGGTGTGTGAGAGGTATAAAAAACAAAGCTCATCCCTGTTAACATTGCTGATGCTTGTTAGACAGAGTTCATGATTCCCTCCTCTTGGCCCAGGGCCATGGGCAGGACTCTTTGTTACTCCGTGCCCTGTTTAACCATTTACACCGGGGCAAAGTCAAGGTGGGACAGACACCGTGTTCCCAGGACCTCAGTCCCTGGGGGCGTGTCACACTGCCAAGACTCCCAGTCTGCCCATCCTGCTTCTGCAACCCCACACCAGGCTGATCTGGAGACTCACTCCCTGCTGTGGCAGAGTCCTCCTGGAAGGCTGGATTATTTGGAGGGGTTTTCAAACCTCTGTTAAGTCCACATCCAGCCACAGATTTCCCAGGTAATGCCATTCCTGAGCTGCACACTGTGTACTTACTTGACCCACACCCAGTTCCTTGCCCTCCCCACCCAAGGAGAAATTAACTCCTTCCCACCCACGGCAAGACTCCCTGGCACACCCAGGGAGCCCCGGCTGTTACCTGAGCACCTGCTAACAAACACAACCTCCGTGCCACAGTGCTGACACTCTCTCTGAGCCCCAAAAGGTGCCAGTGGGCATCCTGGTCCCTCCCGTGGCTCAGGAGCACCTCCGCACTCCCCATCCCCAGTGCCATGCATTGGGGGTATTCACATTTCTGGTGGGTGAGCCCCTGGCCGTCTGCTCTTAGGAGAGCTTTGCAGAAGGAGAGATAGTACGTGGTATAACAGAGAGTTAGCACAGCATGCAGAGCAAACACCTGATGTGGCAGAGAGTTGGTACAACATTAACCCATCAGTATTTTGTGCAGACGCAAGACCCAGCAGCAGGGCTTGATGTAGGGATCTCTCTGCAACCTGTACTGTTGACGCAGTTCAAGGAGCTCTGTGCGTGTCATTCACTGAATTGTCTGCTCAGAGCCCCAGGCACTGTAAACACTGTGCGAACAACAGCATCGGTAAGACATAAACAGGAAGACTAAAAGAAATTTTTGTGTCACCATTGGGAGGGCCTTGTTTCCAAAGTAACTGGGTGGATCTTCAAATCCTTGACAGCAGGATTGGGAAGGACACGAAGAAGTGACCTAGTCCTTCCCTCTGCCCCAAGGCAAGATCAAGCGTGCCTGAACCAGTCCTGAAAGCTCTCAGTTTAACCAGCCCTTGGAATATCCAGGCCCGCAACATTTGTTGCCCCCAGCTCTGCCAAGTTCTTGCCTCAGTTTCCCTACCTCTAAAAGGAGGAACAACCAGAACAAGCGGATCCATTGCTGGGTTATTGGAGAGGTAGGAAGTGGGGAGGGGAACCTTTGGCTGAAGGTTGATGATTTGCAAACATCTGGTGAAAAGCAACAAATAAGTATGCAGTATTGTATACGTATGGGTGTCCACACCTGCTGATGTGAGTTTGATACAGCTACAAAGTGCTGTCAGTATCTTACGCAAGATGGTCCAGGTGTGCACACACGTGCATGTTTGTGCTCCTCCAAGCATAAGATGGGCATTTGCCTTGCAAATAGTTCCCAGTGCAGGGACCGTGACCAGATTTCTAGGGGATAGCAGGTATCTCCTTTTAACTGCAGTCAAAAAGCTTTGCTTTTTTATTCTATTGGGCATAGAAAAGTGTGGGAATCACAGGGCAGGACTTCCTAAAAAAAGTCAACGTTTGGTAGATTGGGCCAGCATCCTACTTCAGTAAGGAGAGTGGCAAGAAAGTTATTATTTGTGTCCAATACTGAATATATCTGATGCTCATGTGAGCATATGATTGCAAGTACACTCAAAAGGGTATTTTAAAAAGGACAGCATTTTTATGGCACCAATTGTGACACCCTCAAGCTTTGAACTCTACTGCTTTGGAATACATTCTGAGCCTCCAAAGCTGGTTAATGTGGGTCCAGGTCTCTGGTCAAGACCAAATCAACACTTTGCCTGAATCAATAATTCTCAGTCCTGTGCAAAACCATGTGAATCAATAATTCTCAGTCCTGTGCAAAACCATGCCACCAGTTTGGGCTTGAACATTCATACTGCATGAAGGCAGGCCTCAGACAGGCTCTGTGTGCAGCAGACATCTCAGAGAGCCTCACAGATGTCTACCAGCCCCTCCTGACCACTGCAGAGAGACATTGCAGTATCTGCCCAGGATCTACAGGTTCTCGGCGTGATTCTCCAGTGCTCCGTATTAAACATTATGGCTTAGCCCTGTGCAAGCAATGATTTACCTTGCTTCCCACAGGTATCATTTCCTACGAGCCGTATGAGAGACGGGGAAACGGACACCATCTCTCCAGCAGGACCTGTAAGCTTGAGCCAGTGCCTCAACAACCATGTTTGTTAGATGTAAGTAAAAGCAAGAAGAGAGCCTGTTTGGGGACAGGAGGTGGTGAAGGCTACAACACAGACTGCGGTTCATAGAGTTCTTTGGGTGCTGGAGCTCATTCAGAAGCACAAGCCTATTTCAGCTGGCTGAAATCACTATCTGATGGGCTGCACCTCCACTGGAAAATGTGGGGAGCCACAAAAAAAGTGAGGCTGAAAACCAGGCTTTTAAGCCCAGATGCTCTCCTGCACTGTAACAAGCATTCAAACGTACATCCCAGAAACCTCGAGTGAATCCAATTTACCAAAGAAACAGGGAAAAAAAGCAAAGACAAGTAAGGTTATTTTGTCAAATTTGGACAAGAGTTTTGGCACCTGCCAGAAGACCAGGGCAAACATAGGTGAAGTTGGTTTGGTATCCTGTACCTTATTATGTTTCTAATTTAGCTCTTAAGTCACTGCTCCAGTCACTACTTAGAACACTAAACCTGTGTCATTAAATCACCTCACAGCCCTCTGGGAAACACTTAAGACTCAGGATGGTTTCTCGGCATTACTGTGCAATTTGTCATAGAATCATACAATCATAGAATGGTTTGGTTGGAAGGGACCTTAAAGCCCATCTAGTTCCAACCCCCCTGCCATGGCCAGGGACACCTTCCACCAGACCAGGTTGCTCACAGCCCCATCCAACCTCGCCTTGAACACTTCCAGGGATGGGGCAGCCACAGCTTCTCTGGGCAACCTGTGCCAGCGCCTCACCACCCTCACGGCGAAGAATTTCTTCCTGATATCTAATCTAAATCTTCCCTCTTCCAGTTTAAAGCCATTGCCCCTTGTTCTATCACTACATTTAGCTCTGTTTAATTCCCATTAGCTGAGAAATATGATGAAAATGTATCTAGGAGACCAGTAATCAGCCATACAGCTTCTATTCTTGACAGATACACAAGCCCAACTTTCCATTTACAGTAACTGCTGAAAACTAGGACCTCATGATTTATCCAGTGCTCTTAAGAGCTTGAGATCTGCTGTTCTTCCAGCATGGAAATGCAAAGTTTAAATATAAAACCTGCCTTGAAAAGTTCTGTGTAATCCAATCAGCCAGTAAATTTCTTACAGATGATAGCACACTGATCCTGGCATACTCCAATGTTTCATAAATGTCTTAGAAGATTAAGGCATCATTTTCTGCCCAAATGACAGAGGAGATTCACATCTCTGCAGAGTAAACACTGGCAACAGTCTTGCGTAAGAGCCAGCAATATTGCTAAGATTCTCCTCTGTGCTTCCTTACAAGGGCAATTACATAATCAGAAGCCTTCATCTATCAAAAGCAATCCTTTTCATTAAACAAGATGCTCTGGTGTAAGTGCACAAGTGCACATCAAATGGGAAGGAAGGGAAGGTAGCTGGATTGCATCGCCTGACTGACCTGGAAAGAGGATTTTAACTGTATAATGACATCCCTGCTTGTTACTTTCTTTTGTTAATTCCTAGCTCCAGTTCTAAGACTATGTTTGAAGGAGCACACCAATAACCTTTGACTCATAAATCATAGTCCCGAATATGAGAGGCACTGTGCTTACGAAGTCACACATGCCCCATCCTTCTTTATAAGAGACAAGGATTGTACCTGCAAAGGAGAAGGGGCCAGAGCAAGACTCTGGCTGATAGACCTGCGGGGGCAGAACTGCCAAAGAAACCTCACCTGATGCTTGCCAAATCTTCGAAGAATTAAGACACCATCCTGCTCAGCCAAGCTCCCTTAGGGACCAGTAGTTCTGCTGTTCCCTCTGCCAGAGGGTCCCTTAGTTCCTAGTTTATCATCAACCGCAATGAGATCTGCAAATTAGGGCAATTCCCACCTGAATCTTAAGGTCACTGCAGACAGGAGCGGGTGTCTGCAGGTATGTCATCTAGATTCTGTAGCATCCATGGGGAGACATCGCCTAGGATGAGATGTCCTAGTCATGCCTGTTTCTTTCAACTGACTACGAAGGGTGAATCTGCCCCAATCTGCAACACCCCAGCTGCTTTTCTGCCTCTGTTCTGCAGACAGATAGAGCAACGGGCACTGTTGGCACCACCTCCTGATCAGCAGAGAGCTACGGATAGCAGCTTGCTCAGGAAAAATCACATCAAGAGCCATATACATGTCCCAAAGGACCATGTCCAGTTACAAAACCATCAAATACACTAACTAACCTGTTACAAAAGATCTCTGCTGTGTTGCTAACAAGATCCCCTGGGAGACCCTGGGCTTTGACACAGTTTGCTGCCTCACAGGGATCCCCCCATGGGATCTCTTGCCCTCACTGCGCCTTCCCCCTGAGCTGGACATATATATATTGTCCTCAAGGGAGGTAAGGCCAAATTGTGCAGGGGCCCTGAAGATACCCGACTGGGTTTGGGATGGGCTTCACACCTCTGTTCTTCTCATTGCCTCTCATGGTGCATCTGCAAGGGGAAAATAAGGGACAGAAAGGACTGGATTTAACACACACGATGCCCTCTAAGGCAGCTGAGTAAGGGATGTAATTCACTGAAGTGCCTTCCCTCAGCAGGAGAGACCTTCCTGACTGCTGCTAATGAAATAGCAGGAAACGGCATTTTCCTGCTCAGACCTGGCAAGCAAACAGCACGGAGAGGGGATTTTTGGCAGAGTTCCTCTAAGAGTGCAGAAGGTAACATGGTAATGGGATGAAGGCAAATGGGAAGCAACGAGAAGGAGGCCACGGCAGCAAGGTCACTAGGGAGGAGGTCAGAGTCTGCAAGACAGCTCGGGACAGAATTGTGAGTTGGAAAGGGAAGGGTAGGGAGCACAAGGAGGAAGAGACGGAGCAAGGAAGAAATGGGACAGGGAAGAAGGGTCAGGAGGTGGGTATCCCCAGAGAGTTCCTACCAGGGGCAGAACTGGAAAAGTCCTGACATACAACACAGCTGTGACCTGCTAATATGTCTGTGCCTCCTAAAGGGACCATCTCCCCTACAGAGAAAAAACGTGAAACCAGGTAGATTTTGTTCAAATCTTTATTTCTGACAAGATCTTGCCTTATATTCAGGCTAATCCACTTGTGATCTAAAATTCCCATAGTATCTTTCACTGCCATTTCTGTGGCTTCAATTCAGGCCTCTTAGGTTTCAAGGCTAAAACAATGCAAGGTCCCCCCATCACGACACATGCAACTTCAATACTTTCCTTCAGCAAATAAATTCCTGCCTCTGAAGCTGCAGCTGGTTCTCATGAGTGGCAAAAGGAGTTGATATAACCAGCACAGAGACACGTACTAAGGCTGGAGGATACGGTTCATGTGGTCCTCCCTCCTAGCACCAGTATGACCCAGTCCACAAAGCCATCCTCCTGCAATGGCACAGTATCGGTGCTGTATCAGCTCACCCAACCCAGGCTTTACAGAGTGAGGAACTACAAGCCCAAGAAGATATGGAAGAGGACCTGGCAAACTTGAGTACCTAGCAAACCCTTGCAAATCATTCACTGCAATGGACAAGCTGTCCTTGGAGAAGTGGGAGCAATGAAACCTGGTTTTTTAGAGATCAGAGAGGGTTTTAGAGAGAGATTTTGGAGATTTTGAGAGACTTCTGCTCTGGGGTAATAGGTAGTGTACTCATAGCATTGTATTTCCATTAGTGGAGGCATTGAAAGAGACTTTTCCTCTATCCAGCAACCAATATTTGCAAAAGTGGTAGGAATTTTGATATCTACGAAGTGCTTCACCAGACTTGCCTGAAATTGAAATGGGTAAAGGATTCAAAGGTACGGAAGTGTGAAGAGGAAAAAGCACATCAAGAGAAAGCAAGGCAGTATTAGCTTTTTATCTCTAGTATATCAGAAATCAATATCCTTTGCTATTGACTGGGATAGTTGTGATAAATAATATTGTAGTTTTGCTTAAGCCATAGCAGATAGGCAGTCGGAAAGAATGTAAGCTTCCAAGTACCCAAGTATGGGGACGGAGACAGGGTAATGCGTAGTTGGGTATAGGGTTAAGTTGCTTTGGCTGACACCACTTATCTTAGCCATGATTAGTCTCTACCTGGTTGTCACCTTCCTGCCCTCATACGGAACAAAGAGATGATTACCTGTCAACTTGGGTTTGCAATATAACCGAAACAATAGAGCGCAGGCGCCGGAATAAGGAGTTCAACTGAGAGGAAGACTTTGAGCCTTCACCCCCACGACCTTCAAAGAAGACCCCTAGAGAAGAGTGCGCAGATGCAAGTGGGAGGGTATAGATGTAATAACTTTGGGGAAATACTTTGAATATGTCTAAGACTTCTGATAAATGGCATGAATATAAATGACTGTCCTAAATAAATATGTGGAAGTGAGACTAACCAGTGTGCGTGCAGGAGGATCACGGAGGTGATCTCCCGTGCACCCAGCGCTGAAATAAAGCTTTGGTTCACAGACTTTGTCCTCTCTTAAAAACTACACAGGTGAATGTTTCTCACATAGTCATTAGCTATTGCAGGATCTGGCCTTGAAAAGCTCTGAAAAGACGGCTTAGTCATTTCAGAGGTTCAAGATAATTTTGCCAATTCCAGTTAGCATTTTCAGGAAAAGCTGGGCACGCACTGAGAGCAGGAGAGTAAACACAAGGCAGTTGTCTGACTAATTTTTAACACGGGTTCACGCAGGCAGTTGTGCAGTGAATAGACTTGTTGAAAGTGTGTTTCAAAGCCAGGTACAAGACTGGTTGCAGAAAACAAAGTTTTTGTTGGAAAGCATTAGCACTAGAACTAAATACCTGTTGTGCTCTGCCCATGGGAAGGCTGCAGCTTATCTCCCCAGCAGCGAGAAAGCAACCCAACCCCGCCAGCAGAACTGAAAACAGCAGCGGGATTAATCAATAGCACTCAAAGAAAAGAAAGTGCAGGAACAAGCTGTTAATACTGTACTCAGAGGACAGACCTGCTCTAGGAACCCCCTTTCAAATACTCTAAGACAAGATGAAAAAAGGCTTTTAAGATCAATTAGTCTTTGCAAATGACCCCCTGTGATCCAGTTTCCATGGGAAGGTAACACACAGGTTATGGTGGGAACCAGGAGCACCTCTCCATCCTCTGAGTCTCAGCAGGGTAAACATGATGTTGGGACAGTAGAAATGTCAGAGCCTGCACCAGGCAGAAGAAAAAATACAACGAAAACTGCTGATGTTGCAGCCAAGGGGATTGAAAAGCTGAACTGACTTAAAGCAGGTCACTTCCACAGAACTTGCAAACTGCCTTCAAATTATCCGGTCAAATGAGCGTTAGATAAGCAGAGAGTCTTTTTGGGCCTTCAGGGGAAGTCAGACAAGAGGGTTATTCAGCAGCTGGGTGATGACTAAAACATTCTGAGGCAGATGGGGATAAATCACTGCTGCAAACTGAAAACTCAGCTGGGGCTGAGGGGCAGGCTGGGATGGCATCTGAGGAAACCTGGGTGGCTGAGCTGGGGCAGGGTCCGTCCTGCCTAGCTACCACATCCCTGAACTCTGAGGAAGCTGATTTCAAGAAGGTTTTTTTCTCTTGGGTTTCTTTTTCAGCCAGGTTTCCCAAGTGGCTAGGAAATCCCTTTATGCAATCACTGTGCGTGTCCATAACTTTCCTCCTGCTCAATAATTTTTACCCCACCAACCCAGGCTTTCAGAAGTCCAAAGAAAAGTTTTTCCTACACATGCCGTGAAAATGGGTGGATGAGGAGAGCGAGGTGTTTGGGATCAAAAGGTTTGAGAAAGCATCCTGAGGTCACAGTCCCTTTGTGCCCTCCATAATGCCAAGGGAGAGGACCAGTCTCTGTAGAAAAGCTGGAGGATGTCCACCCTCAAACACACATCAGATTATGGAGACAGACAGGAGATGGAGAGCATTTCCATCTGGTGGGAACCTCTCTGCCCGCCTCCAGCCAGGGCTCGACCTGCTCTGAGACCCTGGTGAACACCCTGAGGCTGTGCACAGAGGAGGGACCTGGAGACTACCACATCTGTGGTCTGGCACAGGACTATCATAGGAGATAGCATGGCTGGAGATGAAGAGGGCTGGGAGACAGGGGTCTGGCTTCTGCCAGTGCATCACTGCAGAGCTGGGCAAGCTGCCTATTCTCTTATGCCTCCAGTTCTGGCAAAAACTAGGATACAGATCTGTCTCCATGTTGGGCTCTGAAATCCTCTGAAGGAGGAAGGATGTGTGCTTTAGCCATCACAAGCCTGTTCTTCTGACCCTTGAAAAGGGAAAGTGCACGGTTTCTCCTGCAGCCAGCAGTTAGCAGTGCCACGTAAATCAGCTGCTGATGATTCAGAGCATATCGGTAAGGTTAACGAAGGACGCTGAAGTCACCACTTCCCCCTTCCCTTTCCTTTCCTCAACTTGTCAAAACAAAGATCTTCTCCTTCCTGCGCTATCTGAGAACCACGGAATAATTTAGGTCAGAAAGGACCTCTGGGCATCTCCAGTCCAATCCCCTGCTCTAAGAAGAGTTATCTTCAAAGTTTGATCGGGATCTTATCCAGGTGACTTCTGAGTATCTCCAAGTGTGGAGACAGCAGAGTGTCCCTGGGCACCTGCCCCAGCACTTACCCATTCCCAGAGTGAAAAATGTTTCCTTTGCTGTGCAGGGCACCATAACAGAAATGTTCAGACTGGTGTGAATGGGGACGTTTTGTGTGGATGTACCAGAAGGAACAAATGGCAGGGGAAGGGCTACTCAAATGGCGTGTGTTGATGGCACCTAGCAGAACAAGTCAGCAAGAACCCAGCACATCTCCGTGCACCATCTCAGGACTCCTGGGATAGGGGACATAGGCCAGTGAGTAAATCCTGGTGACTCACAGACAAGGGACAGGATGGAGAGACTCAACAGGTGGCATCCCTTGTCCTCCATGGCTTTGCAGGGAACCCTGGGCAGATGAGTTGGACACAAGTGTTTTGGTGTCAAACTGGTGGGTATGCACTCATTGCTGATTGTGAGCATGAAGGTCTGAACGCACTGAGTGACAATGGGGTTTGGTTTGGTTTGGTTTTAAAATTTAATGAACTCCCCCTCTACAAGGTCTCACATCATGCATTACTACATTGTCCCAACGTCATTTCCTACAGCCGCAACTTGTGTTTGTTGCCTCATACTTTCACAGCACCTCGGAGAAGAGACTGACTGTCTTCTCTATAACCTCCCCTTAAGTAGCAGAAGACAGCAATTACATTCCGCTGAGCATCTTCTTTTCCAGGCTGGTCAAACCCATCTCCCTCAGCCTTTTCTCATAAGTCTTGTGCTCTCCACTGGACCTGGTCCAGTTTGTTGGTCTCGCCCTTGTACTGGGCAACCCAAAATTGATCACAGTGCTCCAAACAGAGGGGAATCATCACTTTCCTCAACCTGCTGGCTATGCAAGGAACCTGCAAGGCACATAGAGGAGGACACCAACTCCCACTAAATTCAGCAATGGGTGAATCAAAGTCATCTCAGAAGAGCCTGAGAGTGCTGCTCTCCCTCCCTGCACCACGTCTTCAGAAATCTCATCTGAGAATGAGCCAATAGATACTTCTTGTTACTTGGCAAGTATCTGGCTACATGAGCATCAAGCACAAGCTCTTGCACCTTTGGCAGTGAATCTTTAAGTATTTGCTGATGTGAACTAACATTCCCTGCTTCACTTTGTGTCTACTCCACTCTGCCTGATAAATTGGCTCTGACGTGTTCGTGTCTGCTGAGCAAAAACTGATTAGGAGCAAACCTAAGAGAAATGAACAATAGAAGGTTCCTGTCGGTTTGGAGATGAAAGGGTGCTTTTAAAATCATTAAGAAAATACATGGGTTTTTTTCTTGTTCCAAAGCAGGAGCTCAGATCAGCTTTTAATTATTCCTCACCCCTACAGCCTCCATTAGCAAGTTATTCCCCTGGCTGATTGAGCTCGTTGTGGTCCAGAAGCGAGAGCAGGAGGCTGCAAGACAGGATGTCTGGGTTCCCTTCCGAAGTCTGTCCCTGACCTGCTGTGGGAAACACAGCTTGGCCCTGCTCCTGATGGGCCACATTTGCAGACGTCGAGGCCAAGTCTGCCCGAGGAGTGGTTTTATGCAGCATGCATCACTGCAGGTGTGGTTTCCACTGCACTTACCTTTATGGCACTGTAATGCTTCCTTCTCTTATGGACGTGTCAGGAAACTCAGTTCATGATTGCTTAGCACTGGACAGATGCGAGGAGAGGGGCAAGATTCCCTGCCAGCCCTTCCTTCTCACTGAGCAAGTATAATTCTATCTCATGATGTTTTAAAGCCCTGCCAGGATCCCTGTCCTTGCCTTTGTCTCCTCCCCTCTGGTGGCCCTTGCAGAGCCAGGTCCCAGAGCACAGCCTCTCCACCCAGCACAGCTGGAACCTTCTCATGGAAAAAATCAGGGCTCTTAAAAAGCCCTTCTTGCTTTTGTGTCCCTGAGCTCCACTCTGGACAAGCTGAGAAATATCCTTGTCCCCAAAACCGACTTGGCCATCAGCCCTGGGGCATGAAAAATCCGCCGCCCCACCCCAGCTCTCATTGCCTTCATCAGACTGCACTTGGGCTAAAGCAAGCGGCACAATGTCCCTTTGTCTGAGACAGTGTGGGGGCAATTGGAAGTGGTGACATACCACCACCACAGAGGTGACATACCACCACCATAGAGGTGACACACACCACAGTGCCACCGCAACAGGGTGCAGTCCAGCCTGGCTGCCTCTCACCCTGTGCACACTCTGCAATGCAGCAGCCTTTCTTCTGTGGGTGGCCAGCCAAGAGCTACACTAGGTCAAAAGCACAAAGCCAAGCTGGGACCTGCCTCTGGCAGGGACATCCCATTTGTTTCAGCTGTGGTCCCGCTGGGTTTTTCATTCTCCATGCTGAAGATTGCCTGCATTCATTGAGCATCTCCTGATGCCTCAAAGTCCAGTCCAAGTTGCCAGACAGTCTGCAGCTGGGCTGCTGTCCCCCGTAGGTCCCTTCTGCTGTCTGGACACAGATCAGGGTATAACACAGGCACAGCTTGTAGGAAGCATCAAATAGACCAAGTGTGGCCAAGCTAGTCACTCCTGCAGCCCCATGAGGCTGGGTATGTCAGGAGCTCTGGTTTTGTGGTCATATCCTATGCTAGCTGGATCTTCACTTCTTCCCACCATGTCCTGATCTCCCCAGCTGACACCTCTTCATGTTTCTCTTTGCTCTAACCCTTTCTCTAGCCATAGCCTAAGGAGAGCACATGCTGCTCTGCTCCACGCTGCCCTCAAGAGAGCTGTGGCCATTTTTCCAAGCCAACACCACCACGGTGGCAAACATTGCGGTTTTAATGAGCCCCAGGGGCAACAGCTCCCATGAATGTAGAAAAGCCAAGCAGCATCACAGGTCTGCACAGCTGAACTGCTATTTGGGGAATGAAGAAAGAAATTCCATTTTATGTGACCCTGCATTTGCCCTGTTCCACTCCCTCTTCACTGCCTGGCGTGTAGGCGTTGTGATGGATTCGTCCCCAGAAACAAGAGGCAGGTTGGCTCTGAACTAGCTCTGCTCTCTCACACAGCCCAGTGCCTGCAAAAATCCACGTTGCTACCAGCTGAACCAGCTGATGCCGAGTGCTGCGGCCCTCTCGGAGGCTCTTCTGGAGGAGCAGGGATATGCAACCAGCAGCATGGCTTCAGGAGAGCAACACACACGTGGCTGCAGTGGGGAAAAGGGGATGAATAAATGCACTCACTTCCAGCTAAAGGCTGACTTCAATGTACAGCATTTGACTTGATGCCAATCCCAGAACCGGCAGATGTTGAGGAAAAAAAAAGCAACCCAACAGCAAAAGCCCAAAGCGAAGCATTCTTGCAGTCGCAGGGGGAAGTTTCATGAGATCTTGACCCACAAGATTTTTTTAAACCTTATCCTTTAAAATAACCAAAAAGAGGGCTGCCAGAAGATAAGAATCTCAGCACTTAAGGGGACCTTTGTCCAGCCAAGCTTTCAAACAGTCCTCAAACTTTTCCCACAAGGTAACTTCTGGGATGCCCCAGCTGTGAGCAGCCTCTTTCCATCCCAGAGCCTTTGCTGAGGCAAGGTTCCTGCTGTTGCCAAACTTCCCAGCTTCAACAGAGGACAGCAGTACAAGGTATCAAGGAGAATTTACACAGAATGCATCCACTTCTCATGAACAGAGAGCCACCTCCCAGCGTCACGGCCCAAGCCCGTCCACCAGGCACAGCAACACACCCTGGTCGCACCACTGAGTCAAGCAGTAAATTGGGCTCCTGCTTTTAAGAGGAGAAGAGTTTCTGCAACGCACCGTGGTCCCTAGCCATCGCTTGTTAGTTAGCATGGGAGCAGTTGCGTTGGCACTGCAAAGTAGGAAAATTTCTGGGCTGATTAGGATTAAACATCAACTTCCCGAAGACCAGGCTGCCCCCACCAAGCACCTCTCTGGCTTTTCTGCCAGTTCCTGCCCTGCAACTCGGGGGTGGGCTAAGCGCACGACTCCTGCCAGTGTTTCTTGCAGGGAAACAAGTGCGTTGCAGACAGAGACATTGCACATCTACAGGTCTCCCTCCTTTCAGACGTCTCTTTGTTTGTGGCCAGTTCAAAGTCAAGGCATAAGGATGGTCCCCTCATCTCCATATCAAATTCTCCCCACATTTATTTGCACAGGAAGCAGAGATTTTGTAAGCAATGCTGCAGAGCGCCTCACTTTCCATGTAATGGACCCACAAAGCTTCTCAAATGACTGGCTAAGAGGGATCAGTGACCAGCTGTTGTTTCAGAGTCACAGGGTTTAAGGCACATAGGGTGTACAGAGCTAAGCAATCTGCCCTCTTGCAAAACTCAGCACTGACCGCCTCTGCCAAGTCCACAATTTCCTTTTGAGCAATAATTTTGCTGTGTTGATTTGGAAATTTCCAACAATGGAGAACCTACTGTCCACCAGCTACCTCAGTTGGGTGGTCACAGTGGTTCACGGCCTCCATCTGCTAAAGACAGGAGGGCATCTGACCGAGTCTGAACTTTTCTGGCCTCTGCTCCAGATCACTGGCCGTGGTTTGGTTTTCTCAGTGTTATTCAAGTGTTGTTCACCCCTTGGCACTTCTTTGTATCAACCTCATCCAGGTCAGCTCCTTAGCTTCTGCACTTCACCGCTGCTTTGGGTCCAGCTGTGTCTGGTCAGCCCCAGTGGCTAAGAAGAGCCGTGCTCTGTTCCCTGCTCTGATCACCTTGATTTCCCTCAAGGCCATACGTTACACAAGATCTTCTCAGATGTTGAAAAAAACAGAAGAGCCACACCAGGGCTGGGAAAGGTCAAACTGGCATCCTGCCTCTGCCGGGTAGGTTTCTCTAAAAGAAATCATAGTGGGGGTGCAGGATGGACACACAGGTCCTGTGGATGCTCATATCTGGGTGTATTTTTATTAGAACTCAGCATCATGTGTTGTCAGAGTCTCCAGTGATCCCCAGCACACACATTTTTGATGATCCTGATAGTGCCAGCAGCCTGGGACCTCAGTTCCAGTCATCCTTCTTTCTTGCTGGCCCACAGGTAGAGGCAGGTAATGTCCCCAAAGCATCTCATCCTTCCAGCAAGAGACTGCTTTCAGCCTGGAGACAGACATTTTCATTGCATTCAGGTCCAGCGTGCAGCATGTTCTCCCCAGGAGCATCAGATCCCTGGGGACACTCTGGGCACCTGCAGCTCCCCTTGTTGGAGGTGCATGGGGCAGTGGCAGAGCCTGGGTCTGCCTTGTCCTCCAGTCCAAACCCCAGGCAAGCTGGTTGTTGAATCCCTGTGATAACCCCCTACAAGCACCAATAAACCCAAATCCCATGAAGAGCCTTCAGCAAGACCTCAGTGACCTACCAGCTGGAGACCTTACCCCCAGTTTCCATCTTGCACATCTCCGTGGCCATTTCATCTCTGCTCTGGTTATCTGTTTATCTCTCCAATGCTGTTTTCTGATTTAAGTCAAACCTCCTCCCAACTATTCCGTGCCGTCAGAGAAGTCACTTTGCCTTTCAGCTGCCAATTTTGTGGACGTCTTTGATATGCCAGCTCCTGCCAGGTGGGACACCACAGGATTCCTGAGCAATGGAAGAGCCGCAGGGATGATCCACGCAATGCCTGAGCAGCAGCCGGATCTCGAGAGGAGCAGGAAAGCGAAAGGTAGTGTGTGAGATCTGACAGGCTCATAACAAACCCAGCTGGCTGGCACACACACCAAGCCCAAAACACCCCAGGCCACCCCCCTCCCACCATCCTGATACCATCACACCCCTCCGCATTTAATTAAAAAAGGATTAAAGCAGGCTGTAAGGACGTGGGCGACGGCTGAGGTCAGGGGGTGCCTTGCAAACCTACGCCAAGCCCCGCAGCTGGTGCTGGGACAGTGGGCTGTCTGCTGGTGACGCCAGCTTCTCCAAGACTAAGGCAGGTCTAATCTGAGGCCCAGGCAACTTATCTGGGCTGCTTGCCTCTCAGTGCTGCTTTGTAAGGAGACCTGCAGGGCAAGGATGGGATCAGGGGGATAGGAGTCTGCAGGGAAATGCTTATGCTGCTGGTAAAGAGAGCCAGCAATGGTTACGACATTCCTCTGAGGCCTCTCTGCTGTCCTGCTGGCCCTTCCTGGGGTTTGTGTTTGGCTGTGACTCCTTCCAGAGCTCACACCTTTATCCTGCATGAACCACATGCAGTCCCAGCCCTGGCAGTGAAGTTCACCTCAGGCAAGCAGCTCTGTCCCAACAGTGCAGGCTGTTCCAGCCCACTCCCCATTTCCCAAAATATGAATGTTTCACCAGGGCAGAGCTCAGAGGCTTTTTCCAGCCAGGCAGATACCAGGCAGGTAGGTCCTTCCCAGACCCAGCTTCACAGAAAGCTCTGGGAATGTGTCTGTGACTGAGGAACAGTGCCAAGGAGTTCCCCATCCTACCTGGCTGGAGGAGACATGGTCATAGATGGTTGGAAGTCACCTTTGCACCGGGGTTAACCCTGGGATTAAAGCCTCAGTGAGTTTCACCTTCAAGGGGAACACTTATTCACAAGAAAGTGGAGAAAACCCTTGGTGACGCTGAGACCATTCCTCCCCTGGGCAGAGGTCTCCGGGAGAAGAGTCAATGGCATACGTGGGTAGCTCCCACGTGGAAAGAAG
>NW_009607287.1:18434-23873 GCF_000690535.1 Cariama cristata | reverse complement strand
CAGCAGGAAGGGTAGGGCAAATGGAGAGACTGCGAAAGCTGGAATTTGCTAGCACAGAAACAACGGCATGGGTCCAGATCTGAAACCCACCCCTGAGTGATGGGACACCCTGTGTGGTGGCAGAAGAGATGTCTCAGGCTTGTGGATGGACCGTACTGCACCAATGTATCCATTGGGAGCCCTTGGCCTCTCAGCTTGTATCGCTGCACAGAGAACTGACCTGCAGGATGCAAGTTGGTCCCTTGTCAGCAGTTTCATAGCCCACCCAAGCCTATAACATGGGGCCAGGCCATGGGAAGACAGGTGAGTCCATGGCATGTAAGTACTCCCCATTTTACCCAAATCAGTCTCACATCCCCTAAAGCATTTCAGTTCAGCCCAAACCCAACTCTTTCAGAGTGGCTTGGCCATAACAAGCCTGAAGAGCTCAAAGAATTTCCTCGTGGTCTTTTTAGCTCTTTCTGCTATGAATTCACTTTCTTCCCCTCCATAGCCTAAGACAGCCTTGCTCTCCTCAGAGCAGGCTGCTCTGCACAGGATCTGACCTCTCTTTTAGGCATTTCTAAATGCTCCCAGTCGCAGCGACCTCAGTAGTTGCTGCTGTCCCCTAACCAACCCATCATCCTGTCACCCAGCCTTGGGAAGTTTTCTCCCTCCTTACCTTGCACTTGCCAGAGACCAGCTGATTCATCCACTATCTGCCTCAGGCAACCCATGCAGCCACTGACGATTGAGTTACTTAACGATTAAGCAGAGCCTTAAATCTTTGCAGCACTTAACATGTATTGACTAATTAATCCAAGCATCTATCTGAGGTAGGTTAGTTCAGTCTTGTGTGTAGCTTCCAAACATGCCCACAGCTGCCTCGTGGGTCAAAGGCAGAGGCAGATCTGCAGAGGTGATAGGTCCTCCATCCCCATCGCCCACACCTCCAAGGGACCCATGCAGCACTGCCCCTCTGCCTTGTAGGACCTGCTGTGACTTCAGAGGTCACTGGGCCCAGGGGACCACGTCTCCAGCTCAGGACTCTTGCAAAGCTCACCCTTGAATGGGTTTTTCTCCTGCATCTTCTCTGGCCCTGCATGGCTGCTTCATTCCCTGGTTGTCCCACCACCAGCAGGGCACCCTGCACATCCAACAGCTGAAGCCAACTTGCTCGGATGAGCAACGAGCTGCCTGAGGCTCTGCCAGACCTCGAACACAGGGGGGAAAAACCTCTGGCAGCCAGCCATGAGCCCTGCCAATGCAAGAGAACAAACCTGGCCTTCAGGATGGTGACAGGAGAGCACAGCACGCTGCCCTGCTGCATCCTGCTTAAGTGTCACCCAGAGGGAGCCAGGCTTTCCCTGCAGCCCACCATATTAAGCCTATTCACACAAGCTGTCTCAGCTCCATCAAAACCCACGTCCCAGTCTCGGCTGTCACTGAATAACAAGGCCAGGTATGCGAGGCTGAGAACCCGCGCTGTGCACGGATGAGCTGCACAGGAGCTTTGTGCAGATGAGCAGGCTGGGGAGATGTAGGAAAGCACCCAAGGTTACACAGACAGCCGGTGGCAGAAGTCAGTACCTAGGTGACTCCTAGTCCTGGGCTTTAGGAGAGGGAAAGGGAGGAGATTTGCTGTAGCTAAAGCTATGGGTAGAGACCGGGACAGCTGAACTGGGTTCCCAGCCACACAGGCATTATGACCTGATCCTGAGCTTAGTTAGATCCATCTAACTTTTCCCTTTTTCTTCCAACGCAGTCACTTTTCACCTAGGCAAGACTAAAGGAAAACGCCACGTCCTTATGCCATGCAGGTTCCCAACTGTTAGCTAAGGCCAAGGCAGACATTAAAACTCCTGGCTATGCCACGGTCCTTTTGCGCTAAAGAGTACAGGATCCCCCCAGCACAAGGACAGAGACCCCAGAGGTACGTGACGCCGTTTGACTCCCTGCCACCAAAAGGTTTCAGCCCATCTGAGTCCTCCAAGCAGCTCATACCCTTTCCCTGCCTCCCTGTCACCCCAGGGCTTCAGCACAGTGACAGTCCCCCTCCCCAACAGGCAGGTGATGAGGCTTGAGAAATGCTTGATGTGAAGGACCTGGCAACAGAAAGACACTTTGTCAACCCGGGGAGTCACAAAGCAGCCAGCCGGAAGAGAGCTTAATCAGAACAACCCAGCTCAGAAAAGCCAGGACCAGAGGAGTCAGGATCTGCCCAAACCATGTGGAGTCTCTAACAGCAAGGTACTGGCTTGAGTCAAAAAGCACCAGCGGGCAGGTTGTAAAGGCATCTCTGCTGCTCGTAATGGTACCCTTCATGTGCCCTCCATCTCATGCTGCTGAGGATGGGGTTCCTGCCTACCCCGTGGATATACCATTTGCTTGCTTTTTAACATGCGTCTAACGACACCGAATGCACAAGAGAAACTTCCTCTCCCTGTGAAATTCACACCAGAAAATCCTGACTTGTAAAGCAGAGGAACTTGTAGACCAACACTTTACCTCTGGGTCACAAACCATTACATATATTAGGAGGGAATTTTTATTTTTTTTTTTCCTTGCCTGAATATGTGCTGATCTCATTCATCTTGGGAAAAGCACGGGGTGTTCTCATCCAGGCTATACCTGGCAAGCTGCATACACTGTGACAGAGGGAGCGAACTTCTGAGCAAGCTCTGCAGTGGTTGCTGCTGGGCTTCTTGTGGGTTTATTTCTTAAGCGAGAGGCCGGCTTCTTCACCTGGCATTCTTGAGAGAGATGAAGGGTAAGTCAGCAAATCAGCTTCATGCACTGCAACCATCCTCTGCTTTCAGCCATGGCAGAATTAGCTCAGGTCGGGATTTGCTGGTAGCTGGGTGAGAAATGTCTGCAGGGCTTTCTTCCCCCCACCTTCCCTGGAGGGAGAAAGCAAGCAAATGTTTTTAACGTGCTGCATGGAGGCAGGTTGCAGGAGCTGTTGTACCCGGCATGGCTCAGCAAGCACTGCCGGGGAAATCAACAGGGAACGTTCCTGATGCTATTTTAAACATCGGCAGAAAACGCAAGCTAGCAACACCGAATTCGACGGGGCTGCACAAAGCCAAGAGCAGCGACAGAGGCATGAGCTGCCTGCCCGTATAGCGGGGATCCCACACACCGCAGAGCGAGCTGTTAGCACCGATGTGTGGGCTGCTCGGTCGGTCGGTTGGTTTGTTGATGTATTTGCTAACTACGATGTTGCTTTGACATGTCAGCTGGCAAGCCGGCGTCTGGATGCCTCGGTGTCACGCAGGCACCTCCGTTTCAGCCCTGGGGAGAGCAGCTTAGATCCACTGGCCGGGTTTAAAAATGAATCGCAGCTAAGCTGTTCAAAGGGATCCACGCTGCCGCCAACGTGAGTGCTCCACGCCTGCCAGTGCAGGTGGAAGTTGCATGCCTGGCTCCAAGGGGGGATGCAGCTCTTGCCGGGTGACTGCCGAAAAACACCCCTGCTCTGCCGGCTCTCTCTGGAGCCTCTTGCCTTGCTTGCCTGGGAGAGGATGGAAAGAGGGCATGTTGTGGGACTGCTGCAGCCGGTGGGTGCTGCTAAAGGCAGTACGTGAGACTGAAGGCGGTATCTGAGCATAACGATAGCGCAGCAGCCCCTAGCTTAAGAATAATGAATATTGCAGGTCTGGCTACTGGAGGAAATGTCCTCTTTGTAAATCGTGCTGTTTGGAGCAAGAACAGCAATTATGCGGATTCTGCTGCAGCTCATTTTGGTCGGGTTAATTTGGGAAGAGGATGTTTGCTGGCAGCTAAAGGAGTCAGCCTGGGAGACTGGTTAAAATGCAGAATTACCAGATCAGGCTGATGTTTTGGAATGGTATAATAATCTCAAGGTGGGGGAACATGGTTCAGTGTGATTTACCTTATGAAGTAGTCAGGAGGGGAGAGACCTTAGCTTAGAGGGCTCCTCTTGTCTTAATAAAAAAAAAAAAAAAAAAAAAAAAAAAAAAAAAAAATTTTCAAAGACAGAGCCTGCTTTGCAAAGCCCAGACACCACGATGATGGGCATTGCTGCAAACAGCTGTCTTGCTTGCCATCTGAATGCCAGGCCTTTCCAGAAACGCTGTTTGTGCAAGCAAAACGGCTCGGTCACAGGGGAGTTTTTTAACACCCTGGTTTTGCGCGTGGGTGCGTATGTGCGTCTGTGTTTGGGAGGAGGAGGTGTGAACTGCTTGGTGTACCCCAAGTCTGACTTTGCAGCCGTGGTATTACTGTAGCTGTGACGATGGGTATTACACGGGGCTGTGATTTTAAAAGGAGAGCCCCATGGGTTTAACATGTTGATCATTCCTGGTGCTTTCAGTGCTCACAGTCTCCGGCATCTCATAGCTCAAACTGGTGCCTGTTTCTCAAAAGCTGGTGTCAAATGCCCAGTGCTACCAGGGGATCTCCCACCTGGATGCAGCAAGGACATGAGGTCTGAGTTGATACGCAATTCCTGCGGCAGTGACGTGGTGAAAATGCCAAGGAGGGCAACTTGGCAGTGTTGATTTGGACAGGATGGAGATAGGAAAGGAGGGCAAATAGCAGCAAATCCTCCCGGAGAGGAGGCTACCAGGGCTCAAAAGGGAGAGAAGGCATTTGTGGGTGCTGGGACAGTTCCTGGGAAGTGGAGGGGACAAGGGTATGTAAGTATATACGCATATGACGGCAGGGCCTGCTCCCTACACTAACCCATCACTGTGTTCACCAGCCAGTGCACAAAGCCACAAATGAGAGATTTTGCAAGCTCGCAAAAAAAGAGACCTTTGCTCCTTCCCCACTTCCCTATTAAACTTCACGTTGCAAACTCCGCTACAGCTCTCCTTCCAGAAGGAAAAAGCAGTCGCTGTGAAGGCTGATTTTTTAAAAGCAGTAGCACAAGGAACCTAAAGCACAACCTTCCTCCTGCGTAACTTCACTCTGTTCTAATTCCCAGCGGCTCCTTCAGGACTGATTGTAACCAAACTATTCAGCAGCATAAGGGCACTTGCTCTGCAGAAGCAGCAATCTGCTACGGATTGCTATTTCATTTTCTTTCACTACAGTTTTTGCACAAAATTTATGGTCTGTATTATTTTGTTTAATGCTGTTGAGGACAAAGGGCCCTCTGTATTGAGCAACCATATTAAAACATGCCGATTAAACCTCACCCTGTGAAACCACAGGGGCTGTCTGCTGCAGGCTTTGGTGGTAGTCGTGCTGATGTTTCTGGTCTTGAAGATTACAGGAACTCAGCATAGAACAACGTCGCTGTTGTCAGAAAGGCTGGAGGTCTGGTGGTAGGAGAGCAAGAACGGCACGAGGGAAGGCTTACAGCTCTCTGGCTTGCAGGAGACCTTCCAGCTGTCTTTTGCCTTCAGCCTTCACCTAAGGTGGAAAAGGAGATGGAATGAGGGCTGTCCCTTCATGGCTTGTTGATAGTTTGTCAAGTTTGTTTGGAAGGAG
>NW_009607287.1:0-18403 GCF_000690535.1 Cariama cristata | reverse complement strand
CATTCCTGTCATTTATTTCCTCCAGCACCTAATGCTGATTCATGATCTTCAGGAATCTCTTCATCCACCTCTGAAGCATGGTCACTGCTTTGCTCAGCAGGGATCGGAAACCTAGTTATAATCTGCTATGATGTGGGTGTAGCATTTTAGCCCTCCTGCCTTCTGACCATGAAGGGACCAAGCACTGAGCTTGGCTGAGCTGCTCTCCTGGACTGACATCCACAGGGTGCCTCTCTCTGCCATGAAGTCCTGTGTCAGTGCAAGCTGCTCTGAGAAGACGGATCCAGACCCAAAACTAGGTGAGGGCAAAGACCTCCAATACCCCAGAGCAAGGGGGATTAGATCACAGGCAAAGCAAACACCTTGCCAGCGGCTGCACGCATGCACTGAAGGAACCACATAGCCTGCAGCTCCAATACAAAATGACTGACCTGAACAGCAGCCAGATCATTTTTTATGAGAATGCACCGTTCTTGAGCAATTTTTCCAGCACATCCCACGCAAATAGGTTTGCCTTGAACACCACACGGCAGCATTTACTGTCTCATGCCAGCTTAGGTTTTTTTCTAACTATAAAGGGTGAGAGGACTCTCACGTACCACTTAGTGTCTCTGTGCTGGTGAACACAGAGTCTGAGCAGTGTATCCTCACGGACACAAAACCCAGCGCTAAACCATTTCATGTGACTAGTTCTGCTGAAGTCAGACAAGATCCCAACTTCCCATAGAAATCTGAGACCTTTGACCTGGCACATATATACTGGTCTAGTATTATGTCCTTCCTCTTCTCACCACCGCAATAGCCTTCCCAGGAGGGGCATGTTGACTCTGCCCAGTTTGCACTGCAGAAGTGGTGTTGATCCTTCAACATTGGCACTACCTATTGGTGTCAGTGATATTTTGCTAGATTAGCTAAATTTTGGTGGTAAAAAAGGGACGTGGAGGGAAAATGGATAGTGTCTGTAAAGTCAGGGGTGACATCTGGCCCAACGTAGCCTGTGCCCACTCTGACTGTGAAACTGTGAAAACAGGGAGTTTTTAAGGCATTATTTGACCCAATTTATCGACTTCCACTGCACAACAGTACCTCGGGGCAGCCAGGATGTATCAACAGAACATTAATTGTACTTCTTGGTTAGTGGTGAGCGATGGATATGTGTTATTTGTTCCTATCTAAGAGAATGAAATGTCTGGAGTCTTTCCCTTCCCACATGGGAGAGCCGGAGAGATGTTTCTAGGGGAGCAGCTCTGCTCCTTGGCAGACACTCCTTTTTGATCCAAGCTTGCAATCTCAGCAGGTCCCTTATTTCTGTATGCAGGAGGGAGGGGGAAGCAAAAGCAGCGCTGCCTCTCCCACTAGTCTGCCCCTCAGTACCCTGTACATTGACCTGACTTGAAGAGCAGGGGAAAAAAGATATTTATCCAAGACAATCTAAAATTTCCCCTCTGTTGTCTCATTCTGTAGAAGACTGATATTCTAGTTCTTTCTTGATCCTGATCACCCTGAAAAGTCCATTAATTTTAACCTGCCAAAAAAGGACTGAGGGATATAGCAGTTGAGCTCCAAACAAACAAAAAAAATTGAGCAGAAATTCAGTTTTTTCCTTTATTTGTAATGATGTGATGCACTAAATAATGCTTGGAAATGGCATATGCATATGTTTCATCATACAGTTTTACAAGGGAGAGAAGCAACAAATCCTATAAAGGATCTATATATAAAGGTGAATTGGGTCCTGTCCCCGTACGATGTTGGAGGCAGACTGAGCAACCTTCTGGATCTCCTGTACTTGTCCTGTCAGACCTATTTCAGGGTATTTGAGATAATTCTTAGCTAATTGTCAGGCACAGGAGCAGCTTCTGGCTGGGATCACCACTGTGTCATTAGCTAGAGCCTTCTGTGTTTGATTCCTGTGTTCATGAACATCAGGCAAATATCTGTCAGGAGAGGGAGAGGATGAGCCAAGTTCTTCCCAGTTTGTGGTCAGTGGGCCACTCGCCACTGCCAGAGGATTCAGTGTGCTTTGGAAGGGAGGATAGGGAGTTTCGGATAACAATTCTCACATGCACAAGCCAACAGAGAAAACAGTGATAAACATATAAAGACAAACACAGCTTAACTTTGCTTTAGTGACCTATGAAAACGACAGCAGTGGTGCTGCACAAGGGGGGCTTGGCATGCTTATGTCCAAAAATTAAGTGGCCCTGAGCGTGAAAAAACATTGACAACTGCCAATATATTATACAGTTCTCTTCTGAACATCCTAAGCATCTGAATTTCCCCCTTAGTAAGCTGCATTAGGCTGCAGAGCAGCCTGCTATCAGGAAGCTTTGGCAGTAACGGCCGAGAGGCTGGATGCTCTTGGCATCCATTTTGACAAGTCTATTGTGCAGACGGATTCGCAGAGCCACGCTGGGTACCACGGAGAACAGTGGCCTCTTCTGCGACTGGGCAAGAGCTGTGGCTTTCCACACGTTGTACAGTATCCACTTCGGCCTCCGGCACAAAGCCCTGCGAGGAACGGAGCCGCAACCACGTTGCCTCTTTGTATGAAGACTGGGCAGACACATCCAGGTCACTCACTCCAGACAGCATTCATGACCTGCGTTTTTGCCGTCTTCCAGTTGCCCGGACGGGAGCTCGGTGCCTTGGCAGCAGCCCTGCCGTTGTCCCCAGGGTCCCTGGGCTGTGCTGCCTGCTGGAGCATGGCCGGAGCGTGTGGCAGCTCAGGCACTTGGGAAGAGGCCACCACGTCCTGCTTGGATGTGATGTGCCTCACGCCATGGTGCCTTTTGGGTTCATTTAGGCACACAGTTCATTCTTCACTGGCTGAAGGGAGATCCAAGAACGGGATTTAGCTCACCCCTTCCTTCTCGTCCTTGGTGATCTAGGAGCAATAAATGCAAAAGGGAATGAAGGTCATCCACAGCCAAGGCTAGTCCACGCTAATCTCTCTGCAGAGCCTTGGTGGAGTCCAGTACCTGGGAAGTATTGGGAAATTGGATAACTGAGCAAGAAAAGCCACATTTTGGTAGCTGTGAAAAGGAGAGGCACACTTTACCCATGCCATAGAGAGAAAGGTGAGGGTTTCTCTCTACTCCCAGGCTTTGGACACTAAGGTACATGGGTCAGCAAACTGAAGGCGAAAGACTGTGCCACTCTTCCTGTGGGGCTAACAGGGAGGGACCGCACTGGAGAGAATACAATGGCTCGAGGAATACTTTCACACTCACGGGGCAGCTCGCTTCTGTGCAAACCCCTCCTGTGCTTGCTCCCGTGACAGTTTCAGTAGATGCCCTTGTATGCATTTGAGAGGGAAAGAAAATCTGTCTGATAGTCCGTTCTTCTAGCAGATCTTCCCTTTTGTTTCTGAGGCCAGTTGTCAATCTCCAAAAAGGCTTGGAGAGAGAACCAAAAGTGCAGGATCAGCTGAAAAAGAGAAACTTGCTGCAAGCAAACCTGACACCCCCTGCAACATCCAAGACACTGGAAACTTCATTTGCTTTGTTTCTACACAACTGATCAATGGAAACCAATCAATGAAACACTGCAGGTTACCATGTTCCTGCCTCCACCCCACGGGCTCGTGGTGCCAGCTGATCTGAGCAGCAGATCGGAGTTAGCACACATGCTAACACACACGCAAACACACTCTCCTCCAGTGAGATCCCAAGTCCTCCTGCAGGCTTGTTCTGGCTCTCGGTAAGGAAAGGCCAGTTTAAAGCAATCATCTCGGGTAACAGGACATCTCATGGATGTCTAATTATTATCTAAAGCTCAGCCTGGATAAAACAGAGTTTTTGACATCCCTTTCCTCCCAAACCTTCTCCCTAAATCTTCTAAAAATACAGTGGACAATACGATGCGTTACCTGCCATGCAGACACGGCTCCTGAATGCCACCTCATACCTCTCTTTCAAGGTCCATGAATTTAGGCTGCAGTTAAAGCTTGTGGATTTTTTCAAGCCCAGCTTCTCCAGCTCTGCAAGTAAATCTCTTGCATACCCCTTCCTTCCTCTGTTACTAAAATACCTTCCATGGGCCCTGATCATGCTTCATTCTTGCCCATTCAGTGTACCACCATGGCGATTTTTCTCCTAACCTCTTCTTTTTGTCTTGCTTCCCAGTCCACTGGCTCCTCCCTTCCCATAACAACAGCCTCAGGTCTTCACTCTCAAAGCCCTGTGACTTCTCTGATCACGGCCATTCCCACCACCAACGAACCCACGATGGCAACCTCTGTGGCCAACCTCCTCATACTTTCTACCACGTCTTTGGAAGGGCTCCTCAGAAACATCCAAAAATCAACCCCCTGACAGCCCTCCCAGTCTCTGGTGGAAACTCATCTTTGCCCCCAGTATCTGCACAATGAACAGGTTGCCACACAACATACTGGCAAACATAATTTTCCTTCCCCATGTTCCCCTGTTTGCCTGAGCCCACCCATTTTCCTATGTCTCAATCTTGGAATAGCAAATGTAAGAGTTTGTTGCGTAGCACAGCTTAGCCCAGCTGCAGCTTCTCGTCCTATGGCAACAGAAAACAGAAATAATAATAACAAGGTGGTGACTCATTAAAACCAATAACCTCAATAATTAGGCTTACTTAACTTTTCCAATTGTATAAACAACTGAAAAAAAAAAAACCACAAACAACTCTTAAGCTTTTCCAATATTTTTTACTTTTCCAGTTTCTCACATAGAAATTGTCAGTACTGGGCACTTGTCTCAGTCAAATTTCCTCTCTACACAACAGTGAATTCATAGAGTGAGGTGCGACTTTTGCTTTGCCCATATTCTGTTAGTGCTAAAGACTCTGCAGCACCTCTTTGCTTCTGAGCAAGGAGGAGCCCAGCTGCAGCCCTGCCTTGGTGCTGACACTGTTCCAGCTGCCGTTGCTATAGGAAAAAAAAAAAAAACAACACACAAAGGCAGAACTGTCCAATTTTCAAGTTCCTGAAAAATCTGTTTAAATCAGCAGGGATAGAGCCTGGGAGCTTGCATGCAAATTTCTCTCCAGATCTGATGCTCAGTGGGCGCATCTCTGCCACCCACCACTGCATTCAGCTGCTGCTGTTTGAAGCTGTACCCTGGGTACAGCCTCTTTTCTGCTACCCCTGCTACCTGCCCCTCTCTAAATAACCCTTACCTGCCCATTGCCTCTTGTCAGAGGCAGAGAAGTAGGCATGGATCAAGACAAGAGCTGCCGATGGGATTAAGAGAGGGTGTTGGTGGGACAAGAAGCCATCAGAAGTAGGAGAGCACTTGGGAGAAGGCACCTGAAGGACAGATGGGCAGGTAGTCGGGGGGCAGTGGGGCAAAGAGACTGGGACAAGGCGGCTCATGAGATAAGGAGCAATCCTGACGGCAGAGGGTGGAACAGAGGAGACAAGGAGCCAGGGAGGAACATACAAGAGGACTGGACTGAAAAAGGGATGAATGGACCAAACTGGCCATCAGATCCTTGAGCAGAGCGTCACGCTCCACTCCTTTTTCTCAGTCTTTCTCCCTGCATTGCAGGCACACCAGGACCTTGTGTTCAATTTTGTCTTTTTCTAATTGCAAAAGATCTCAGTACCCCAGATGCTACTGAACCAGTGCTGCCCTGGAAATGGCTGTTTAGACCTCAGGAGGGAAACTACCCTGATGCCAGCATTGGGGAAGCCTTAGCGTAGACAAGACCTCAAGAACTTGACCTCCAGGCTGTCAAACCTTCCCTATAGCCCTTACCCCCCAAAAAAAACCCCAATGAGTACAATAATATGGTGTTAAAAATGGAAAGTGCTTATGGAGATAAATCAGCTTGCTTTGTGACGCAGTTGTATGTCCTGAAGTTCCTTTTGATGTAAATGTGTGAAATTACACATTTATTGCAAGATTCAATTGTAACCATGGCAACGTGATTATCAAACAGTTGCATATGGAAGTGTAAAGCCATACAGGTTTCTGGCTGGTGAGATGAAACTGCCCAGGGACAGGGCTCAATGTATGCCAAGCCCAGGCCCTCCATGTCCAAAAGGAATCAGTTCTGGTTTCTGTGCCAGGGAAAATTTCATTTCTTTGCATCCAAATTGTCTCCATTCAACTGGGCTGAGCGCTAAGCAGATGCAGAAGGTATCCTCAGCAGAGCTACAGCACCATGCACCTCCCTGCACACTGCTACACGGGGCAAAGCTGTCTTCAAGGCTGGGTTAAACAAATCCCTTTGCTCAGCCTTGCAAGGGACAAGGAGAGTTCAGCCAGGAGCTGTGTCTCTGAAGAGTGGGTTTACGTTACACCTTGAGCAATCGTCAGGCTGTATTCACAGATTTACCATGCAAGAAAACAGGCTGGGCAGCCAATGGCACCGTGCTCAGAGCAGCCAGGGCATTCCCCCACCCACGGTGTGCTCATGTGACAGCGGTCTGGTGACATCCGAAGAGGGGACAAGCAAAGCTGGCATGTGTACTGGCTGCAAGTAGGAAAAGGTTGTGCTCTTACAGCCTCAAAACCGTGACCTTGCTGGCCGTTCCATGGAAACGGGGCTCATCCATTGGTTTTTCCACAGCCACCAGTTACAGGTTGAGCCATAGTATCACAGCCAAGGAAAGTCTGTCGCAGTCTTCTGCCTTCTGCCCTGGACACGAGGCAGGCTCCAAAACCTCACGTAGAGGTGTTTGCACATAGACTGTCCTCAGCTCAGAGTCCTGTTGTGTCCAGAGTGATGAGTATATCACCAGGTGGGCTGTGAAACAACTACAAAACTGTTATTAAAGAAAAAAAAAAAGGAACATGCACCCCAGCCGGGAAACAGGTCAGTGAGGAAGAAATACAAGTTTTAAATAGACACTCAAATCTTGGCAGAATTTCACTGTAAATGAAAACGGAGTAGCGAAAGTGCACAAATTTGTCCTTGTTTTGCTTTTTTCCAGAGACTTGTGGGGGCTCTTTCACTGAGAAACACAAAAGTAGGGCACAGTCCTCCAGCAGGCATCCGGGAGGTATTCACAGCCCTGAGGTTTGGGTACCTGAGACAAGAGCCCTGGCATCCCTCTGTAATCAGCAGAAAAGCAGGTTATCTCCACGACAACATCGTGAGCAGCTTAGTTGGACACCTAAAACATCTGACGGTGATGCCCCCGAGCTGTCATAGAGGAATTCATGGGGTGGCTTCGTCGGTGGGATGTTCCTATAGTTAATTAACCTCTGATCCTTATTTCCAGCAGGAACATCTCTTGTTTCTGTCTCCACCAAACAGTTCTTGTAGCGTTTTGCCCAATAGATTAGACAGCCTGCTCAAATCTGGCACCTTCTGCTGCTGCAGGTATTTCTGGGGACCGACCAAACCCCTTTTAACCTTCCCTCTTGCAAGGCAAACATAGCAGAGTCCCACCACACTCTTGTTTCCAAACCTGCCCAATATGCGAAGTCCCAGATCAACCATCCTCCTCAGTTTCTTTCTCTGCATTGTGAGGTTTTATAGCAGAACCTCTTTACTTTTTCTCAGAGACTATTTTAAATAATACTGTTTCACAGGAAATTTTTGGCTTGAAAAAAAATACAGGCTCTCATCACTAAATACAGCCCTTTCTCAGTAAACATGAGCCTTTTCATTTTAAAAGTGACAAATAGTGTTTCTTATTTAAAAAAAAAAAAAAGGTTAATTTCCTCAAACCATTTTAGAAAATTAATAAAAACTATTGCTGTGCTAATTGCTATTACCTAAACAATTTTCACATCAGCTCCTGCCTGTGGCCATGCACATGGGTTGTTCTACATACAGACTTGCCATCCCAGGCAAGATTAAGTATCTGATTTTTGGTTAGCCATGAATTATCCCTAAAATAAAGGCACCTCAGCCCTGCCGTTAACGCTGCCTGATGCAACGCCCGGGACTCTCGTGACGTGGGAGCACCAGCGTTCTGCCGAACCATCTAAGCCATGCTGCTGCGGCATCTACTCCCCAAACTTGGTCTCTGCTGCTTCAGAAAATGGACCGAATCCCTCTAAGAGGGGAGGCGAAGCTGTCGCCTGCATCTCCTCGTTCCCCTCGCTGCACTGCCCTTTGTAGTCCTTTGATCTCCGTAACCAGAGAATACTAATGGGACCGCTAGTGTCCGAAGTGGCTTAAAGCCATTTTCTTTATTGCTGGATTAGTGCTGGGAGGGTATGAAATCAGCCGGCACTCAGCTCAGAGCAAGTCAAGAGCTTTCCGCTTCTCGCAGACATGAGTATGCTAAGCATACCGGCCTGCCTTGCTACAGCACGGCTAACTGCTTTTATGAATGGAGTTAAAAACAACAGATGCTGTAAAGCTGTTGCTAAGAGCCTTTTTTTTTTTTTTTCTCTAGTGTCCTGACTGCTCCGGCCAATATAAGCCACAGCGCTCCAGAGCACTGCATAGCCCTGAAATCAAGGAAGTGGGCAGGAAAAGAAAAGCACAGGTTCCCTATCTGTTCTCTGCCTGGGTTTAGTTGAGCAATTACACAGTTTCAGATCTGTGATTATTCCTGGCAAGGTTTATTCATCTCATGGGAGACTTTTGGAATAACACGGTGCTTTTGTAGGGAGTGTCAACCACCAGGCGAACATGCCTTCCAGATCTGATTTTTTTTTTTTTTTTAAATATGTAAGTAATTGTTTCTTTACAGTTTGGCCTTTACTTTTTAATGACTCACATTTCTACCTTGTCAGCTTTCAGCACGGGCCCTGCCCTCCCTCCCAGTACTACAATCCTCCCAGATCTCACCCACTGTGCCAGGTCACCCAGGGTGAAATCGTTGAAAGATGAGAATCCATTTTGTCAGCGCCCTGTCCAGATGTTCTGCTTATGGGGGCTGCTTTTAGGGGGCTGCAGAAACTACAGGCATGGCAGTCAGAAGGCATAAAAAATGAGGTGCAAGCCTGCCTCTAATAGATTGAAATAGAGGTTTGTCTGCGGTTTGTTATTTGGACAAATCCAGATGCATTTTCATGGAGACGGCGACAGGCTCTGATCCCCAGCACTGCTTTTGTGCCAAGTGTCTCATTCCTGTTCCAGCCTCCTGCAGTGCAAAAGTGCTCTTGAAAATAAAGAGGAAGAAAACTTAAACATTGATAAAACTAATTCTTTCACTTTCATCTCAGTGAGATATGACTGCACCTTTTTAAAAGGAGGTTTTTGTGTAACCTTTTCCCCCTTCACTCCTTTCTGAAAAATGTATTCAACTTGAGGCAGGGAACAATTATGGAAAATTTCAGGCTTTAACAAAGCATGACCAACTTGTAAAATAATTGGAAACATAGCAAGGAAAGTGTTTGGCAACATGGGATAAAAGATGCTATGTAAGTGGAGGGTTCTTTTTTTATCGCAAGCTCTCCTCTCCCTGATATGTTAATTGTGTTTTGGATCCCTTGGCAATTCATTAATTTTTTGGCCAATTGCAGGTTGTTGAGTGCAGATAAATTTCAGGCTATTATGGGAACACCCTAGAAGTTTGTATAGAAAGGAAACTCTCTGTTTCCTGTATCATCCTTCTGGGGATCTTGAAAGAGTTCACAAAAGCCACTTAAGCAAACTTTCTTTGCTGGATAACGGAAGGAAAGGAAACTGTGAACAAGCAAACAACACTCAATTCCATGAGACAAGAGATACTCATAGGTCATTAGAGAGAAAGTAAAGTCAATGAATGCAGCACACACACTCACAGAGAAACACTCTCCTACTCTGAAAATAATGGGAATTTCTGCACCTGCACACTAGTTCTGATCTATAAAAAGGTAAATCATGCAAGTCGCCAGTGAGACGAGTGGTGCAATATCTGTCCCTGCAATGCGTGAAATCTTTTTGAAGTTTTTTGCAGTTCAAATAATATATCGCAGGCTGAGTTGGAAATGGTCATGGATCAACTGAACAGCTTCACTTTCTTCCTGTCACTAACAGCACGATTGCCAGACGTCTGCCACAACCAGCTCTGTATTTTTTGTCACGTACAGATTGAAAGCAGAGGTCTGAACAGCTGTATGTCTTCCTGGAGCTGGCTTCAAGCTCAGAATTCAGATGGAGCTTAGAGGGCCGGGGCAAAACACAGCTTCAGGTGTGTAAATGCAGCCCCTGCCTCCAAACCCTGGAAATATTGGAGACTTCAATTTATAGGCTTGTCCGTGTCTGTGAATTTTTAAATGTCTTGGCCTCAGCTGCATTTCAGAGGGAGATCAAAATCACGGAGTGGATGAAATGCTGCAAGTCTGCTAAATAAGTGCTTAGAGGAGGAAATCTGCAAGTGGCTGACCTGGAATATGGATTTTGTGGTATTTGATATGAGTAAATCCACATGGTAGAGAAACTTTGCATCTGCTTCAACCACAGGAAAACAGGTTGAAGTCTGCAGTCAACAGCAAGGCACAGCCCTGTAAGAAGAAATGGTTTGGGGGAATATTTGGTTAGCAGTAAGCAGAGCGGGGCAGGGGGAAAGGAGTAACAGGGGAACAGTATGGTAGCATCTCTCGTTTCTGGGGAGTGAAGCTCAACACAAGCCAGAAGGGATGATATAAAGCAGATATCCCCTACAAAACACACTCGTCTCTCTCAGAAGAGTTTATGCAGCAGCGTGATCGAAGATCAATATGAAAGGACCACGTCATTTTCAGGACTATCTGTCAGGAGAAAACAATCTACGTTTCAGCTCAGTTCAGTGCCTCATAGTCCCTGAACACTCCTCTGAACTTCTCCAGCCACGCTCCAACCTCAGCCTCACCAGACCACACCGAGCGGTCCCAGGGAACAGTGTTGCTCATCAGGGGTCGAAAAGTAAACCCTAAAGGCAACATCATGGGCTTGTTGGGCATCTCAGAAGGGAGGTGAAAGACAGAGTGAACTATGGCACCAGTGCCAGCAGGTCTTCAGTTCGAATCTGAGAGATAATAAGAAAAACTGAGAGGTGGCTGGCATCTGTTCTGTACCCGTTGTATTGTTGAAGAGAGGATTTCTGCCTCCAAGGGCACTGACCGGCAATTTTTGAAAGGCATTTAAGAAAATACCAATTGTGAAAATATTTTTTCTGGAAGATTCTGCAACATACACTTCTCATCTGACCAAAACCACTAACAGAGGGAAAAAAAGAGTGAGGAAAATACATGAATATTTTGCCAGCTGGAAAAAAATATTTTGTTCAAATTTGGAGCAATCCATTCAGGCCAGTTCTTGTTTAATTGGGACTGGAGAGGGCCTTTTTTTGGCAGAAATACAACTGATTACTGGACAGGAAAAATCCAAACTCCTCAAAAACATTTCTCCTGGTCTCTTCTCGAAGTTATCTGCAGCAACAGTGCTTCCCTGGGGAGCTTGTTAAATCTCCCAAATAACCTCATTGCTAGGAACTTTCTCTCCTCTCAGTTTTATTAACTTCTTTATCTTAAGCCGGAATCTCTTGAGTCTGCTGTTGACGTTGCAAATAATCTCCATTCAAATCATTGCCTTCTGAACTTCTGTCGTCTTTCTGTGCTCTGGCCCCAGTGAGTGCTAAGACATCCTTACAGAGAGCATCCTCCTGCATCCAGCATAAATGCATTGCCAGTCCAGAAAAGTGGACTGAAACCCATTCAAGGAGAAAGTAT
Organism: Cariama cristata; assembly: GCF_000690535.1. Taxonomy (NCBI): domain Eukaryota; kingdom Metazoa; phylum Chordata; class Aves; order Cariamiformes; family Cariamidae; genus Cariama; species Cariama cristata. The sequence goes on along the minus strand of NW_009607287.1, from coordinate 6,830 downwards.
CTTTATTCCTATTCTGACATATTCCAAAAATACTCCCTGATGCATTTTATTCACTAATAATAGGAGAGAAAAAAAAAAAAACACAAACAGTAACCCAAAACTTTTGGTCCTACCAAAGCAGTCCTGGGTCTTTGAGGTACTTAAGTTAGGAGCTTAATCACCAGGCTCCCTTTATAAATAAGGCAAGAAGCTGCTGAACTAATAGGATTGCCCAAGTAAGAAGAGCAGCAGGAGAGCACATCTCTATTACCTTCCCCGTCTCTTTGCTCTTGGCACAGTGTTCACACACACAGCTCTACAAAAAAGCAGTGCCACCTCCAGGTCCCCCTCCAGCAGGTTGTGTTGTAGCCCTGGGAAGATCTGGGAAGTGTTTGAGGAAGATGATGAAATTGCTTGAGAAGGAACTGGAAAGTGCAGCTGGTTTTATAGGGGTCAGAAGTGAGAACTGGAGGGTGAGTTACCCTGGGAGAGACAATATTATGCGAAAGGGCCTGACCATTATCTGCCAGCCTCCGCAAGCTGAAACAAGGTTTAGGACTGTCACATGAGTCAATGTGCGTGGTTTATTCAACAGAAAACTATTCATTTTTTTAATGTAGGGTTTCCCACCAAACCAGCTGGATGAACTGACTTGTCCTGAGCATATATGATCAGCAGATGAAAAGGAAAGGAAAAGTTGCTCCTTTTGGGAGCAACCAGCTTTTAAATCATTTCAGCTGTAAAGTGAAACTAGACCCCCAAACAGCAGTGTGCAGTATCCACACTGTGCTTCAGGCAGAGGGACCTCCCCAAATGAAACATCGTATGAAAATCGATGATTGGAGTGATATTCCGTTCTAGGAAATGAGAAAAATTATTGAACACAACTGTTTTGAGTTAATTCCAAAAACTGTTAATTTGTCAATTTTCATCCAACTTTTAGGGGAGGAAGCAATTAAAAGAACTCTAAAAAAATGTCAGGATTTTGCTGAGTATTTTAATTTCCGCTTCAATCAACTTTGGGCTTTGGAAATGCATTTTATTTTTTCCTCAAAGTTTAGAATTATTTTTATATGAAACACTTTGGGGTCTGCAGTTGTTTGGTTGTGTTTGGAAATCCAAGCAATTAGAATAAAAAGTATTTGCCCAATTTATTTCAGTTTCTCGGTCACAACTACAACAACAGTCTGCTCGGGGTTATTCTTGAAACTTGGGTTGCTTAAGTCATTTAAATACATTTCTATTTCAGAAACAAAATGAGAGCCAACAATTTCACAATTAAAAGCTCAAGGGCTAAAGAACTTGGCTTCACCTAAGACTCTTAACATTGTTTTTATTATCTTAATCACTAGGTTCTTTACATACTAATTTTCTATCCCGTTGCCAACCAGTGCCATTCCAATTCACTTTTCCATCACCCAGGTGAGTGTTACTCATGTTTTCAGGGGAATGTAAAAAAAAAAAAAACCTGAATATAGTCAGCACAATAGTGTCTATTTCTGCGACTGGTCATGGACCTCTGCTAACACTGAGTCATAGCTGCAGAAGTCACTAGCTTAGGTGTAGCTCCTTCTGAGTTGTTTCCTAGGATTTTCCAAAAATACAGAGATGCTGCCCATTTTCCAGATGCAGTTTTGATGACACAGGGCTAAACAATTTGAAATCCTGTCTATGCTGGGACCCAGAATATTGCAAACACCGATTAGGTACGTGACCGATTAGGCAAGGGGAAAGATGAGATAAATAACAACACGTGGTTGTAACAGGCCTTAGCAGAGCAAAGAGTAAACCAGTCCTCCAGGAAGGCTATAGAGGCTTCAGGTCCCACCTGGGTGATCAAAACAGACGTGCCCAATAACACCTGCATAGTTTGAATCCAGCTGTAGCTAAAAGGCTGCAAAACAAGAAGGCAGTGTGACCAGGGATAAACGCTCAGTTAACTTGAGGTCATGTTTTAATGTCTAAAACTATAGACTAAGCATTTGTGTTTTGTCACCAGATAAAATACAGTATTTTATTCTGCACTGGACTAGCCCAACTGGCTATCCTCTAGAAATTAATCCATGAAATGTTATGTTGTTATGAGAAAACATTAAGGAACCAAAATCTCTCAGGTGAAACTTCAGTAAAGTTGGCCACCTGGCAGGCTGTAGGAACCTGTGCAGCCAGAACACTAACTGGTCTTTTTCCTGTATTCACCAGCATAAACTGGCAGTAATACCGGCCAGCTTTCACCAGGGCAAGGCTAATGTGAATGAAGTCACTTGAAAATCATCTGAGACTTAAACAGCCTCTTGTATTTCAGGCTTTGGTTCAGGATTTTGGTTCTTTGCAAAGCCAACAGGATGAAAATGTATCGCATTTTTCAATTTGGCTTTCAGTAAAAATAGAGAGACCAAAGTACAAACATCCCCATGCAGCAATGGAAACCTCATAAACATCATAGTCATGGTTCAATATGAGGCAGCTCGGAAGGAAACCTGACTAATCTCAGCTCATTGCCCAAGCAGACAGAAACAAAGTAAATAGCATTTAAAAAAGAGGTTCTGGTCTCTCCATTGCAAGGGAAGAAGTGACTGAACTGAACAAGCCCTGCAGCTCTCCAATGCTGTCTAGCAGCATTTTAACTGCTCTTGGCACTCAAACGAGGACTGAAAGTCACAGTTCTTGAAGGCCTGTCAAATCATCCCTCGTCAACTATAAACTGCACTGGAGCTTAATTCCTCGCAGTTTTATTGTGAAGATAATTATAGACCGCCTAAATTCAAGAGGCAGGATAATTTTGCAGCTGTTAATACCACTTTTTAGCTGTGCAAACCAGGAAAATAATCATAGGGAACTCTCATTCTTCAAGGCACGAACTCATGCTGAGACCTCACAAGTGGCAGCAGCAGCAAACGCATCTTACAGCCTATATTAGCATCTTGCCAACGTAACCGCTATCGGCTTGAGTCTCCACCACAAGCCGTTCATTTTCCATATGGGGATGGGGTGGGAAGGTACACCTACTGCTTTTACACCAGGTTTCAGCCCAGGAGAAAGGCAAAGGGACCCTACGCCTGCACCGCCCTGTTTGCTTAGGACTGTTGACATTGCTTGAGGGTGACACGAACCAACTGGCTCCAGATGGGTAACCTTTGGGCACGAGATGAGGCAAAGGGCTGGGTCATGCTCTCTACCTGCGGGTCCTGTCTGAAGCCATTTGGCACTCAGAATTCAAAGTCAATTTTGGCTACCACAGGCAACCTAAATTGACCAGCAAATCTGCCTGTCTGGGTCAGTCACAAACTCACATGCAGTATCCTGGTTGGCTTGCCGCAGGTCTACAGCCCTCATCCAACAGGCAGAAACCAGAAATATCCCAATGCTTTTTGGCGAGGGGGGGGAACTGCATCAAGGGACATAGGTCATTTTAGACAGCCATTAAAGTTCCAGCTTAATGACAGCATACGTTGGGGGAGAGTGGGAAGACGCAGTTTCAAGGCGAGAGCATGGGTTTCCCATCAGATATCTCGCCCTTTGTGAGAGATGCCCTGGGGATAAGTTACAGGCCAAATGTGTAAAAGTTGAGACTCATTTTTCATGTCTTGTTTACAAGTGTCCTGGCTGGGAGATCTCACCTGGGCTTCTGGGTGCTCAGATTTGCTTCAAGTCTAGCCTCAGGCTTCCCAAACCCATGGCCGCTCCCAATTAGGAGACACCTCTAAGAGTTGGCTGTGTCAAACATCATTAAGTCTGAAAGCATGTCAAAACAGTCCCGTGGGCTTTTGTCCATCCTGACGAGGAATTACCTTTTTTTAAGTCACAGCTTTCAAAGGATTTAGGAACAGCAGCGGTCTCATGAGGTTTGGATAATCTAGGAATCCCCACGTTTCATATAAAGCAATTCACACTAGATCTGAACACTGGCAAACAGTCAGCTAAATCCATTATCGCATGATAATGCTCAAACATTTCATTAGTTCCTAACCAGCTGTCCTCTGCTCCCTTACTCCTTTCATCATACAAACATTTCTTTAACTGTCTGAGGGAGGGGAGAGGGAGGATCAGAGGCAGCCTCGCAAAATTCTTTCACCCGCTTTGCCTGCGGCAAGTTATTTCTTTTGACACGCATGTAGAATAATATTGGGGGTGTTGTTTGTTTGGCTTGGCTGGATGGTAAATTTTCATAACAATTTTGTAAGCCAAGTACCTGTGAAATGGAGTAGAGAGAACTCAGAGCAGCTTGTTGATGATCCTGCCGTCTGGTTAATTAACGTATCTCATTAAATAGGGAAGACCCCTTGCTCCAATTTCTATGCCAAGACAGAAGGCAAGGCTTTTAGAGCAGGATATTGCTCTCCAGTGTTCAGAGGTCTCGTAGATTTATTTTTTTTTAAAAAAAAAATCCTTGGGTACTGCATGCCAAACCAACCACTGGAAGCAAGGATAAGTGAGGGACCAGTGCCTTGGGGGGTTCTCCAACTACGTGACTCACAAAATGAAAAGATGCATAGTAAGGGTCATAGAGAGATTTTAAGGTGACTTCTGGATGCATTCCTTAGGAGAGCTCTCCCTGAAGTGCCTCAACTCACTATACATTGCCTAGGGACACACCGAGGAACAGGACTCACAAACACCACCCTGCTGAGGAGGGACCTGCTAAAGGTAGACCCTCGGGAACGCTGGGAAGCGGAGCGCATCTCCAACCTGGCTCTCAACCACAGTTAGGGGCTTTTCTCCCAGTCCCACAAACATCAGTCCCTCTCCCGGGCAAACGTAGCACACGTCTGGACAGCACATCACTCTTTCGACTAACACTCATTTCTCCCCTGCCAAGACTTGAGGATACGCTTATTTATTATGGGTTAAATATTTGGAGTTGAGTAAGAACCTCAGAGGGAAAAGGTGGGTCTGCTTCCTTGGATTTTTTTTTCCCCACCCCCTCACTCTCATTATAAAAAATGGGATTTTTTTACACTGAAATGTTTGTTTTATGGAAAATTACCCTTTCTGAGTCTAGGCTCAGCTAAAGGCGGACAGTTAACAACTCTCAAGCGAAAATCGCATGAGGAAATACAATGGAGAAATATCTGGACACATCTGGACATGTCTGGACACTGCCAGAACAGGTCTAAAATGTCAGGGTGAGGTAAGGACCATACTTTGCCACAACAGCACGCAACTAAAGGACAAAAAAAAAGCTTTTTTTTTCAGTTATTTTAAAGCGAGGTGTCAAAACATCAGGTAGCCCAGGCTGCCACAAATCTATGGGTAACAAGAAGCACATCTTAGAAGTTGTAACTACACCCACATCTTGAGATCCCTTCTTGGTGTTTTCAGTTGCGTTAGGGTCTCATATAATTTCCACTAAAGTCACTGAAGTCTTTTCTTTTACCACGACTCATTAGACTTTTCTATTACTATAAATAGAGGTTTATTTTGTTTCTTCTGTGGCATAAACTTTAATGTTTTATTAGGCTATACTACATACATTCAGTTGTGATACAATGGATGTTGTGTTACTGTCAAGAGTAGGTGTTACACTCGGCTGTCATCGATATGGTAGCTTTATCTTTACCATTTGGCTAATTAAGAGAATTATTTTGCCACTTTTTTTTTTTTTCAAAAAGCTAGCAAGGTTGTTAAAATATTTATAAACATGTATGTCAAAAAACCCATAATTCTTTGAACAGACTTTCGGAATCCTCAGCAGAGGATTGTGAATTTAGTGAGTTGTGCATGATTGTGGTCATGCATGCTTTTCAGACCGCGGTCTCAATTCGCCTAAAAATAAATACATATTGATAATAGCATTCTAGAATAAAAGATTTTTGTTTCTTTATGGTTTGCAGTTGCAGTATTTTTGTTAGACTCAAGAGATTCATATTGCTTTTTAATAGTGCGTAGATGTGTACAGTTCTTCCATTTTGCCTCCTGTGGTTTTCCTTTTTCTTAAGTCTGGTATGCTTCGCGGTTTATTTATTCATGAGCTGCATAGAAACAAATTCACAATAAAAAAAATTGTTTTGGAATATATACTTAAAGGCGTGTCAAGAAACAGAAAACAATTACACTTATGCAACGTAACGTGCATTTTTGCATGCCATTCACGTACTACTTTATGCATCCCCAGTTTATGTAAGTAATGAAAATTAAATATTATGCTACCCTGCCCAATGCAGTCAGCACAATTAAGGCTTGGAGATGTAAGGAATGGGGAATAAAAAACACACTGCCGTGCTAAAAACGCGGTCTTTTATGGCAGGTTTGCAGGTGGTGCTTGCGACGTAGCAGGACTACGGCTGCAATCAGGACCTAAGCGTTTTAATTTCCTGGGGGTCACTGCGTGTTGTATATCGTAGACAGGACGAATGCTAAGTTGCACCCTCGCACAGCGCAGGCGATGGTGGCGTGGCGCGGCACGCCCCGTCAAAGCGCTGGGCTGGACGTGTGGAGAAGAGGTTGGTGGCCTTCGGCGGGCGTAGAGCAGCAGAGGTGAGGTGGGGAGGCAGGATGGGACCTCGCGTGTGGCCAAACCTGAGGAAAAAGTGTTGGTTTTCTTCATGATGAAGGCAAATTTCGACAATTTGGGGCCCACACGTTTGTAGTATCTCAGGTAGGGAAGGGTGTCCATTCCTGCACTTTACAAGTTGTTAGTTTGGAGTTGTACTTGGCACAACTTTTTCGGACAGGGGAGAGGTGCTCCGCGCCCTGTCGCCGCCCAGTTTCTGTGGAAAACGCAGGCTATCTCGGCGGGGGCAGATCAGGTGGCAACCTCCAACCGCCCTCAGGTCGCCGTTCGGCAACTCAACGAGTTCCCTTTCCGGCCAGGAACCCCCCTTCAGCCCCGGGAGAGGTGCCGGCGGGCT